>NC_133536.1:72436137-72736315 GCF_048544455.1 Silene latifolia
ACCGCATGTCAAAGATAACCGCCTATAACCTAAACACCCACCATTATATCCAAGGCTCTCTTACTAAAACAATTCTCATACCTCAATTCATTCGACACACCACCTAACCTATACCCCAAAATCCTTAGTATAACCAATACTCCAGATCTTCCACATTACCGTAAAACGACATCCTCCTCTATACAAAGCACTTATCTCCAAAAACATAACTCACAATCCACACTTATTACACACACTCACACTAGATCCTCAAGTTCTTTTCTTTTATTACCGCAAAACTCATCCATAACTTAACATGCCACTAATTTCCAACATCCTATACTCACTGTCTCAACAAAAGATTATGAACCACCTGTAGCTTCCAGATTAGTACAACACATGTTCCACGAATCACTTGCCATTACTATGTCAACCAATGCCTCCTCTAAAAGAAAACCACAAGTACTCCAACAACCTCTCGCAACTGTGTCCCATCAATAGAATATCACTATGTTATGACAACAACGGAAACATACACAACTCTCTTCCATATCATACTCTACCCTCACTCCCAAGCTGAAACTGGTAAGAAACATCAATAAAGAAAACAACCGTCTATCTGTCCACACCGAAACTCGCTGGAAACAGCAGTAACAAAACAACAATCTATAAAACGGGTATGTACTTTTGAAAACTCGTATCGTAATCATCCCGCCTACTCCACCACAACCGATGACGGCATCGCAACACCGCCACCAACAGCCGCACCGCAGCGCGAAAATACCTTCATCATAACATGAAGTACCGTGTCCGGATCACCACCTGAGGCACAACAATCACATCGACAGACACTACAACTTATACATTTCCCATAAACACTGACTCGGTATAACTTCCCGGACAAGAAAACTTACTCAAAACTGCTTTACTAGATCACGACGCAATATATTACACGGAATAAACAGATAAGAACCTCATGAATATCATCCATACCTTTTCACGGAATAAACATTTATCATGAATACACATATAAGTATAACTAGCCATGCCAAATCACTCCAATTATCACTTTTGAATATCATGCCATTAGGTTACCGTACCCAACATATATTACAAAACATTAAGATAACAACTTTATAACTATCACACCATACCACTTCTCGTGAGGTCAGAACCTCACACAAACATTTATACACATCATAGACCCGTAATCACATCCAACTAGTCAATCCTGGTCACGTAAGTTACCACTTGATAAAGGTTATCTCTCTTCCGAGCATAACCCGCATGCCCCTCATAACACATTCTCCCATTCGCATAACCATCACCTTCTGCCAAATATAACGATACCGCTAGTACTCAACTACTAGCAACCGCCTCCTATAACCACATCTTATACACCCTCACAACCATACATATCAATCTGGTCTCTATAAAATCAACCTCTTTTGAATGGCTATCTTTCCTGCTTATCATCCCAAATAACGAACATTAATTCCATCAACAAAATTTACCTGAACATTCACCCAATTCTGTCTATAATTGTATCGCCACCTAACTCACTATCAAAATCTCATATTGTGCAAATACTCTACCAACCTTTACTCCCATTACTTCCTCGAATCTCATGGCTAACATGTTGTCCTCAAACTCCTATATAACCATTAACTCACACCCTCTCATGATGCTATCACACATTTCCATGATTCCTTACTTTCATGTTCCTTAACTCTGGTCGACATTTTCTCAGCTTACTTTCATCCTTCTCTTCCCTTTATACTCAACAATACCAATTATTAGTTCATCTCCTTACTCCTTGTTCCTAACTCTCTGGTAATCAGGCTACCTTTTCGTTGCTCCAAAACTCAAATTCCATTACTTTATATCGGTACCTTCTCACTCTTTATTACCATGGGTCCTCTCTCATCATTCTACTCACTTTTTTTCCCCCTCTAGAAACCAAAACTCATTTCTTACCGTTAATTGCCAAAGGAAATCACACACTAGTCCCACCTCTTGATAAACCAAATTCCCCAAACTGAATCTCTATCTACAAATCCACCTTACAACATAACTCAATCTAAGCTCATTATACGCCATTCTTTTCCATCTATCTACGACGACTTTCCATTACATATATTCTTAACCAACCCGGTTATAACTCTCTCCCTTCATAATCCTTAAACATCTCAAGTTACCACCGTTCACATCCTTCTTTTCAATCTTTTCATTCTCACGTTCCATAAACTAACATCACCCCCTTACCCACATTCACTTAATTTTAGATTACTCAATACGCAACTATACCACTCACCACATCACACAAAACATGATCCTTGCCTCGATAAACTCACCAATCTTCTCTTTCCTTTTTCCACTATCCATCACCACCACATATAACACATGTCCTCCCCACCAAATTCATACCAATCATAAGGTGTTACTCATTACATCATAAGATCTGGTAACTTACGCATCATAACCGACAAATACGTAAAACAATGTATAATGAAGCAAAAGAACACCTTTGAATTAAACATGATATGCGGCGAAGTCAAAAGATAAGCATATGACCCAAAATAGGGGTCACTCGATCGAGTAAGGGGGTACTCAATCGAGTAGGTGAATGTCAGAAGCACGTACAACAAGTTACCAGGGCTACTCGATCGAGTAAGGGGGTACTCGATCGAGTAACAAGAGGTGCACTCGATCGAGTAAGGGCCACTCGATCGAGTACCCTACGCATTTCTCAACGCTGTCCAATTTTCGTAAAACGGTCATATCTCACTCGTTTCTTGGTAATTTTGGACGTGACCTATCGTTAGAATCGTAAAAGAACAAGCTATCACCTCCAATTGGAATCACATCAAAATAATAAATACATCTCAAGTTATAAAAGTTTAAAGACAACCTCTCTATAATCGGAGAACATGACTACTAGATTCTTTCTTCCAAACAACTTAAACAACAACAAAGTAGACAAAAACAACTCAATACTCATAAAACGAGTATTCCTAATCACATGTTACTATCTTCAAAAGCCAAGAACCAAAATCCATCATGTACATATATTATTTAACTTGTCAATCATGTGTAACCCACATGCTTTTATTCTATAACTTTACGTACAACAATAACATAATATACGACATAAAATCCCCTATTCACATGTTACTAACATTGCAAAAGTAGAAAATCCACTTCCATCACATAAACATGTTCTCCACATGAAATTCATATTCTCATGCAATTCCATAGTTTATCATTTCAAACCAATTCATAGATCATATTCATACACATATTCATACTATTTATTCATCCGATCATATGCATATCAACAATAGTAACTAGTAGCGATTCCAACCACAGTTCAAGTTATCATAAACAATTACCTTCATCTTTTTCACCACACCTCCATTCAACCACATAACACCCATCCATCCAACATATTCATACAACACATAATTCAATATGTATACAATAGGACATTAACAAGCACAGAGCGATCCCATGACACCCCACTGTGACCGGTTTACAGTTGTAGGGCGAGTTCGCGACTTTAGAACGTCTCCCAAGTCTTTGCATTAGCTCCTAACAACTCCTACCCGGGTTCATTTTAATTTGACTCTCTATATTCATTGGGCTCATTAGTTACAGGTTCCAAAATCGTCGCTCTGATACCACTTTGTAACACCCCCATACTCCAAGTGCCTTACCAAGATCACCTAAAGCATGAGAATGCTACCATCTCGGTTACCTGAGGCAATGAATATCAAATAGACCATAAAAGAATGTACTTTAATAAAATAGTTTAAGTGAATACATCAAAAGCCAAAAACTGTAAAGTATGATACAACCGTTCCAAAATCAAAACTAACTAATGTAAATACAATGTTCGACATAATAGTGGAAGACTTCTAATAGACTCGTGGTGACACATGCCCAGCTATCACTTGCGCATCCAAATCATACCTGCTCAATAACTTCTCACCACCCCCGAATGGATCACCACAGTTTTTAAAAAATTTAAACGGGGTCAGTTATTGATTACACAATATAAGATAAACAAATATCAACAGTATACACAATCAATCAACTCCGTCATATCACCAATCGCCTGACTAGCCTGAAGATCTAGTCCTGCCAGATTACGGCCGCAACCAGTAATCCTCACCACGAGTGGGGGATCGCAACCGTTCCCACCTAAGCCCCGCCCATCCCATCCGAGCGATAACCCATGTTCCTTAATATGTACATCCCCTCTGTGGCGAGTTCCACAGAGGGCAAATCAAGGGCGTGAAGCCACTCCCGCAAGTGACTCCACTCAGCCGAGGATGCACCTCGCAAACCACAGACAATTATACGACAATCACATTATACTATCAACAATCACCAATTCCAATACGATGTAGACAAATGTTATTAATCAAAAACCACCAGCAATCAATCAACCAACACATATGTAAGCAATAACTGAGTAGGAAATCCTGCCTGGAATAAGCAATCACAAGACCGTCACAAGCAGCTAGTAAAAAATGCTCTTCTACGAAATCTCCTCCTATAATCATATATATAATCATGCAATTACTACTAAGCCAATCAAACACCCAAAACCCCCAAATCTACCAAATTAGGGTTTAACCAAAATTGACGAAACAACATAAAAATTATACTAGGATCTTACCCACAACGCTAAGGACACAACGGCATAAAGAGCACTGAATTCCGACGATTCAAGCCTTGGGATTTGATAGCAATGCGAAGAAGGAGAAGTAACGTAACTTGTTTTTGTCTCTTATGAATTTAGATCAGGGTAAAAGTGAAAATAAACTGATGACTTATGTTTTTATATCATTCTCGCATTGCTAACAAAACCCGACAAAATAACCCGTAAGACCGACTTACTCGATCGAGTAAGTCACTTACTCGATCGAGTGCCCCTTACTCGATCGAGTGCCACACGTACTCGATCGAGTACCCATCAGACAAACTATTGTTTCATATAAAAATATACTTACTCGATAGAGTAAGTCCCACTCGATAGAGTACCCATATACATAGAAAACTGTAGTATTATATATATATATATATATATATATATATATATATATATATATATATATATATAGGGCGCGTTGGTCCGAACTACCTTAACGCATTTAACCGCACGAACTCACTACAAACCAGTTTTTTTTTTTTTTTTTTTTTTTTTTTTTTTTTTTTTTTTCCAGATACATTTTACTACCTTATGAGATACACTTCTTATTAGATACATTTTAGAGCATAACCAACTACATTTTTTCAACACTGAAATTATAGATGCACTTTTAACTTTTTTAAACTAATTTTTTTGCGGATACATTTTATATTTTTTGCGGATACATGTGACATTAAAGCCAGATACACATTATAATATTTCTGGATACACAAGTTTATACTTCCGGATACGCATCATATTAATACCAGATACACATGGATATACTGCCGGATAAACATGTATCCCGTATTAATACGGTGTGTATCTGGGGCGGTATTTTGTGTATCCACCCACTTACCATACTACCACAGCCCACCACCACCTACCGCCACCACCCCCACCGCCATGAGCACTGCCCCACCACCCCCACCGCCATCAGCACTACCCCACCACCACCACCACCACCACCATCTCCGTCACCGTTACCACCAAGCTGATCCCAACTAACATCACACCAGTACCACCACGACCACCACACAAGTTAGTACACCCGGATATTTGTGTATCTCGATATAGTAGGTTGTGTATCTTGGAGCATTGCTTTATGGACCCACCTCTAACCACCACCACCGCACACTGCCACCACGCCACCGCCACCGCCACCACTGTCACCCCCATCGCCACCACCCACGGGCGCCACCAATGCCACTACCACCACTGGCATACCGTCGTCACCATCACCACCACAAATTTAAAAATGTCACTGATTTCGCTTATCATCGCAAAAACTCAGATAACATTTGATAAATAAAAAAACCAAAGTCCAAAAAAGCTAAGACTTCTTGCAGAATCAATCATCATCAAATGACCAAGTTTATACACATCCGTCACCCCACATCTTACCACAATCCAAATACACAAACACCAAATCCAGATACACAAGTTCTAGACCTCTCCAATCACGCCGATGACATCATTAATAACCCCTCGACGACGGTGATGACATCAACAGCCACCGCCTGAACAAACAAAATTAGACCACGATTAACCACCATTGCTCGCCGTCACTAGCAGAAACAAATATATACGGCAACTTGCATTAACCCAACCTCCGTCATCACCACGAACCGTAGCTGACAACCACATTATATACCGGATTGAGCACCGATGTCGCCCCCTCACTCTATTTTTTTCAAGTTTCAGATCGAAAATTTCTAGATCTACACATCTCCGAACAAACCTAACGACACCGGTGATAGAATGGTCGTTGTCGTCACCTATGTCGCGTCCATTGACTCTTCTTCCACCTCTCCTTTCATTTCTCAGATTGTGTACCACCGTATTGATTGCCGGCTTCTCAACACTCGCCGGATTAATAAATTATCAAAATAAATTATCAAAGATTTCCATATTATTTGAAGATCTACATGAAAAAGGTGGTAGTTGTTCAACCCTATAGGGTCAGTGACAGTGTTCGAAGAGGTTGAGGTTAGGGAAGGTGTTTGGGGGAGAAAATGAGGGAAAAATAAAGAAGGAGAGAGAGAATATTTTCCGGTGAAATTAACGACGGAGGTTGGCCTGAGAATTGTCGGAGATTAGTCGGAGATGGCGGAAGAGAGATGGGGGAGAAAATAAGAGGAATATGTTAGGGGTGGAATATGTCAGGGGTTTCAAGTTTGGGTTTGGTGTATGCACAATATACTTACAGTGGAGAGCAGTTATGAGTTTTAGTTTGACCGTAGATCTGTTATATCCAATGGTGTATATTTAGTTCGTACAGTTCGTAACTTAATTTAGTTAAATACAGGATCCTAATCCTATATATATATATATATATATATATATATATATATATATATATATATATATATATATATATATATATATATATATATATATATATATATATATATATATATAAATAGATTTAGGATCCGGTGAGAACGATCACTCGGTGAGAACAATAGAATTATACATGATGGACCGCGCCAAATTTCAATAAAAAAAGCCCAACCATAGCCTATCTCCCCTGCCATCTCCATTAGCAGAAACACCAAACACACTCCTCTGTCATCTTTAAACGTTTTCCAGAAACTTACATCATACCCATCTACCACCATTCATCTCCCGTCGTCGCCGTCGCCGGCATTCACTAGAAACGTCATAAAATCACCATCGAACATCTCTCGACGCCGATGCAACTTGACACATTCACGATAAAATCAGCCACATATGACACATTAACACCATCTCCTTCTTCACCTATCACGCTAGTGACCACCACCGTGAAGGCGCCGTCAGCCACGCATGACACATTAACACCATACTCCGGCGACACCATCGAACATCCCCGACCGGCGACCCCAACATTTCCTTTTTCCCGACACCAATTCGAACCACTTGAGATCGCCTCATCATCATAACCTTTGCTTTCTCCGTCACTGTCATCAGATTCATCACCGTTGGAACAAAAGAAATTAGTGTATCTGGGTTAAATATCGATGTATCTCAGATCAATTTCGATGTACCTAATGACTATTTTTGTGTATCTATGTCAAGATACATTAAAATATGGGTTAGATACATCATTGATTATAGTATATACATTGAAGCATAATCAACTCCGTCACCGTTGATAGCACCACGCTGGCGAGTGAATATATAGCTCCGATGAGAGTCGACAATGGTGGTTAAGGGGCATCATATCGCGAGGTCAGAGGAGAGGTGGAAAAATGAGAAACATTGCTAAATTTGTTAAATGGGGTTCTCACCGAATATTCTATTGTTCTCAGACAAGTCGCCGGCAACAACTACTTTACCTCCTCCCTTTCGTTGATTTCCCGTATATTTTAATGCATCTACTCCAATTTTTAATGTATCTAACCATTGTTGTAATGTATCTAACATAGATACACAAAATTAATTTTTAGGTACATAATAATTGGTTTGAGATACATCAATATAGAACCCAAATACATTAATTTCGTTTAGCTCGCGTTCTTTGTGTTCTTCCCTTTCTACATCTGCATAGAGCTCTCGTAATAACTTGTCTTGTTCTGCTTCAGTCAAGCCAAAATGTCGAGATTGGTTGAAATAAATTTGTGGGTTTTGCTGAAATGGGGTTGAATTTTAATGGGTTTGAGAAACTATGAAGTAAGCGAGTGTGTCGAAGATTTGGGGATTTAGGGATTATGGTTTTTGTTCGGATGATTAAATTGGATAACCATTATATAGGTAGCTTTGATTTGTTCATGGTTTCTGGATTTTTTGGGGGGTTTTGTGTTTGAAGATCATTAATCAATGAGTGAGTGATGAAGACGATCATTAATCAATGAGTGAGTGATGAAGACGAAGAAGATGATTACAATTTAATGGTGTGTTGACGGCGGTGATGTCGGCGGTTGATGTTGACGGCGGTTGATGTTGACGGCGATAAAGGGTGGTTTTGGGTTGAGGAGTGAGCGAAAGTTGTAGTTTTAATCGTTGGTGGTTGTCGGCGCCGACGAGGTGTTGTGTGGTGCAGTGGTGGGCCCTGGTGGCATGTTAGAGTGGTGGCTGATCTTAGCAGATGAAGGTGGTACGAGTGTGGGGATGTGAGATGATGATGATGATAAAAGTTGGGGGAAGGAGAGTATTCAGTTAGATGGGGTATAACTACCGTTAATTAAGTTAGTTTTTAGCCAGTCAGTTATTAATAATAGGTATAGTTAGTACGTTCTCACCGAGTGTTCGTTCTCACCGGATCCCACCTCTATATATATATATATATATATATATATATATATATATATATATATATATATATATATATATATATATATATATATATAAAACACCTAATAATATAAGAATTAAGTACTTACAAGCTTCTTCTTAATCAATCTATAACCACCTCTGGAGCCATGAAAGACGCTCTCTTTCTTTGAAATGTTCTCTAGGTTCTGCTTACTCATAGTCTTCATAAAATGAATTGTATCGAGTAACGTAAGCATATTTCTTAACTTATTAAGTGATTACTAAAAAAGTGATCCTAATGAGTCGCAGATAAATTACCTTATACTTGCCAGACTGCCTATAAGCGATAAAGTTATACCAATCTTGCTGGCTGACATACCGATACTTCTTCGTTGGTGGTTTCTTGTTTATCTCCCCGGTCTTCTTGTTGAACAAGTGGTTCCGAGCAACCTTTAACTTCCATGCTCTGAAGGATTCCCCTATCTTTTTTTTAGGTAACCATTATGTTCTTGGGGGACAGTGTAAGCTACCTGCATATATGGTGAGCATATTTGGTTAGTTTCGGCTAATAGCACATATCGAATACTAAGATAATTTCATCTTACTGCATTTATTATTGTATATACATACCTTTATTCTCCCCATAGCTTTTCCTTCAGGTCTTTACTCAAATGATCGATACGCGGCAAACCGAGAGGCACATACTCTCTTATACAACAACCAATCTAAATAGCGAAATTTGCAGCAAAGATACCATCTGGCAGCCCCGTTAATTATTATCATCACCTGAATCTTCTTCGGATGACTTTTTCCCATATTTTCTTTTCCGCTTTTCACTCATATCTAAACCAGAAATTAATAAACTACTAACTTTAAGCATTAAGTTGACACAGCAGGAGCACCGTCTCAAATAAATGATCACACAGTATACCTAAAAATATAGGTGTTGTTTAACACACAATATACTTAAAATAATAGGTGTTGTTTAACACACAATAAACCTAAGATAATTAGGGGATAATTTCACAACTAAAAAAGAAAATAAGGACATTAAGTTAATGAGACGAAGGAGTAGGTTTATTATTACTTCTTCAAAGAGGAGAAGTAGGGCCCGGTATGGCAATGACGGAGGGGACGACAGAGGCAATGGGGATAGCGATGGCGACGACGACGGCAACGGAGAATACTAGTGGTTCTATGGAAACTCAGTGTTCGAGGGTTTTAAGTGAGCGAGGAGAAGGTTTGCATGTGTGTTGGTTAAAGAATTATTTTACACGGGTTAAGCCAAACCGCCTTCTTTATTTTGCAATATGACAACGGTTGATTAAAAACCGGTAATTGTTTTCATTATAATACATCGGTTGGTGTAATTATTTTACACAGGTTAAGCCAAACTGCCAAGCTTTTGTTGCTTTACTCATGGTAGATACATACGAATCGCATCTGGGTAATATATACCCCACCATCAAATCCTCAGAAGAACCAACTTCGAAAGCCGATGAATTCTCATCTGTACCTCCAAGAATTATATGTTTAGGGGGGAACTTAATGAAATGGAAAGGACATTTTTCCTTTAACCTTTCTCGTGACGCATCCATTTTCTTCTCGCTTTCAATATAGCTCGGTTGACGACGCAATTCCCTTAATCTTTTATTTTCTGCTTCTTCTGACAACTTACGATCCCTCTGCACCCATGGACTCGCAATATTTATACCTTGGTTAACGACCATAATTTTGGAACAAAATTAAAATTATAGAATCACCCACCAATAATACAACGTTGATTCAAACCCACCAATAACGCAATGTTGATTCAATAAAAAATAACTGAACAGTCCGTGCATTGGTCAAATCAAAAATAATGAGAAATATTAGCCACGGCTTAAAAAATCCCGTATGGTCAAACAAATAATTTTTTTAATATATTGAGTCGTATGGTCATATCTTACATGTATTTATTTTTTTAATATATTGAGTCGTATGGTCAAACAATTAATAAACGGTCCACGTTGAAGTTAGAACGTCAGGATTGACTACGGTTGTAGGTGATCCATTGTTAATGAAAAAATTTACAACGGTTATAGGTGAACCGTTGTTAATGAACTAATTGACAACGGTTGTAGGTGAACCATTATTGATGAGTATTATGTAGCATCAATCTTGATCTTGATTACTGACTGATCTATGGAGTTCAAAAAATGGAAGCAAATTAAACAAGCATAACTCAACACTTTCAAAACGATCATTTCATTTAATTTTAAACCAAATACATTACAACATTTATCAGAAATCAAAAAATGTATAATAAGCCGGAACAACCCCGATTAAGAGTAAAAAGCGCTTCTCAACCTGCCACCAATTACGCCACTCTGGTACACCGCTAACTTCCGGGTCATTAGCTTCATATTTTGCAATAACAGATTGAATATTTGCAAGGACACGACTTACATGTGGAGATAAGGTCGGAAGAGTACAACTCAACATATCTCTCGCTGCAGCCAAGTTACGAGTAATAGGCTGACGAGGGTATGAAGATGATGATGACGATGAGGCTTGGTTGACAAGCCGGACTGCTTCACGCCTCTTAATCCAATAATTCCGTTGATGTTCAAGGGATGCTTTGATTAATGGGTGTTGATCGGCGGGAAGGCCGACGAGAACCTTCCCATCATCTGCAATCGTTTGTGTAAGCCATTCTTCGTTGTTGATAAAATTAGGGTTCATTGCAATGTTTTTTCAAATTTGTGTAATGGGGATGAAATATTGTGATTTGATTAATGGATGTTAGTAAAGGGTGCTTTAACATTTATAGTCACATTTATAATTTTTTCCAAAACCGTTGGTAATTAATTCCTAAACATTAATTACCTAATTAATTTAATGTAAAAGTTGACTTATTGACAAATATTTTAAACCTACGTAACAGAAATTAAAAGACGCGTGGGTTTAACTACATTAATTAGAATAATAATAATAATAATAATAATAATAATAATAATAATAATAATAATAATAATAATAATAATAATAATAATAATAATAATAATAATAATAATAATAATAATAATAATAATAATAATAATAATAATAATAATAATAATAATAATAATAATAATAATAATAATAATAATAATAATAATAATAATAATAATAATAATAATAATAATAATAATAATAATAATAATAATAATAATAATAATAATAATAATAATAATAATAATAATAATAATAATAATAATAATAATAATAATAATAATAATAATAATAATAATAATAATAATAATAATAATAATAATAATAATAATAATAATAATAATAATAATAATAATAATAATAATAATAATAATAATAATAATAATAATAATAATAATAATAATAATAATAATAATAATAATAATAATAATAATAATAATAATAATAATAATAATGCAGCTCCCGCGGGCATTGTACACACTAGCTAAGCAACTTGATTCCAAGGTCTGTCATTTTAATCTTGTTTGTATGAGTAGCTAATGTTCCTATCTACAGTGAAAAAGGATCTAGGTTGATTAGAAGGGGATTAATTGTTTTAATTGTCAGCAATATCATATGAATTATCGTCTGATTCTTGCACTTTTTCTAATTAATCAATTTAGGCCAAAGTTGCTAGTTAGTGTAGCGAATTAGGATTTTCTCCGATAGGGTAAAGAGTAATATAGGTTACGATAATTAGATAGAAATAGTTTACCATAGCGATTGAATATTATAGTAGATCTAAAGGGCATAATTTAATTGACTGATCTTGTGACCTTCGATAATTCGATTGACCTTATAATTGGCTAAATTACATCCCCAGTTAATTGACCTAGTGAACCCAATACCTAAACTTTTTAATCATATTTGAGTACAGTTTTATTTTACATTGTAATTAATTTAGGAAAATTAAACAAACCAATCTTTAAGAAATTATTTCCTTTAAGTCACTTTAAATATTAACAAACTGAATAATTACCGCCTCCCTGTAAATTCGATACCTGTCTTATCGCTACCTAGTAGTTAGGAGTATTGTAGGTTTACTTTGACTTAGGTGCAACGACTTAAGCCTTATCAACTATAAAAAGTCTATCTTGCATGTAAGGACCACTATACGACATATAAATGGCACCCATCACGTAATATGAACATTTTTACGAAATAATATCACGGTGATTAACATGTACTATAAGAGATTAATATTGTAACGCCCCGAAAAGCAAACAGGTAGCTCAAAATAGCTCTTTTTATTAACAATAATAGCAACGAAATTGCAAGGGCGTCACCGCCGTATTGTCCATCCGGAAAATACAAGGCTTATACTAAAATAAAGATAAATACACTTGTTAAAGCTAAAAAGATAACAACTTTATATACTATAACTATTCGTCCTAAGTCATTGATCTTATCGGATATTCCTCACACTTGACCTTCCCCAATACTTGTACCTGAAAAAGAATGAAAGTAACGGAATCAGAAAAGCACAGGCTGCGTACGACTCCGGTCACCTCTACCGGCCCTAGTTTCTTATTTTTAATATTTTAATAATATCTCACAAGGCTGTGTAATAGGTCACATGGGTACAATCTAATCATAAATTAGACATGCACAACCTATCATTTCAATATGCAACATTTCATTTTACTCTTATACCGGTCTACCAATAATAAAAGTAGATACATTACGAAGCTGATACTCCTCCGGGCTAAGCCCACCTCCATGTACACAGGATAAGAAATCCATGTCCGAGACCCTTTTCGACCATTGCCGGATAACATAATTATCGTTCATATGGGGTCACACTCGCCTCTTTCCATGTACATAGGACAGAATAATATCGTCTCTATCCAATAATCGTATCCCGAATGTTACAATTGGCCAGTAGTACATTATAACAGACGTATTAACATGACCGTCAAATGTTCATACGGTCAAAATGCCTCAAAGTTGGTTTCTTCAGGCTCGAGATTTCCCAAAATGCCCCTCTATGGTCAAGTCTTGTTCAACTAGCCTCGTGAACTTTGGTGCTTGATAACTTGACGGGAAAAAGCTACTGAATGCTTCATTTTCTACAAAATGCAACGAATACAAGCAAAACACCTAGAACACGGAATTAGCTCACAAATACACCAATAAAAGTGTAATAATCAAATAAAACCGAGCCAAAGTAGGGAGTAAAATCATATATAAATTTGACACATCATATACGTATGAGAGTAAGACGAGATCAAGAGTTGTTCTTGTTTCTTAAAATATTTGTGAACAAAGCTTTCTATTTATAGCCAAGCAATTACATGAACTCTAAGCCTACCATAGGCTAGTCACTTCCTTGCTAACACGTGTCAATCAACATGTAAGCTTACTTACCAATGCAAGACAATGCATGGAGAAAGGAACGTTGCTTTTTGCAATGATTCATCCAATGAATCATCATCCAAAACACATGTGGCATTAAGGTCGAAGCAATATGTTCGGTTCGATCTATCATACAAACGTGTTTCCGATATTAACTATATTTCGTGTAAGTGAGCAATATAAAAATAAATATGTCATGCGGATTATTTAACAAAATTTTTTTTTCTAGGATATTACATTCTACTCTCCTTAAAATAAGTTTCGTCCCGAAACTTGAAAATAGAAAATAGAAAATTTAAAACTCCGGTTTCTCAAAACTTAATAAAGTTATAAGAATTAATTTAAAATAAGACTTTTAAATCATATTTATGAAATGAGTAATAAAAACGTATGTGTTATATAATGGATGGCAGGAAATACCGTTGCAACCAAAGATTCGAGTAATTCACTCATATCATGCGTTAGAAGGTGCTGGACCTATTATTAGACGTCTTAATAACAAGTCTTAGCATCCGAACAACCGCACAAAGGTAAAGAAAAGAAAATGTGAAAATTTTATTTTCAAATTCTTAGTAAAGTTAAATTTTCTTTTTTTTCTTTTATCTACAACATTAAATTTCCAAAATACGCCAAAGACAAACTTGAACTAGTTAAAAATTTCCGTAATACATGATACAATTTGAGTATCAAAACTTAAAAATCACGGGAAATACACCAAGATTGAATGAGCGGAAGGGCAAAAAGCCGAAATCCTAAAGGTATAATGTGTAACACCCCCATACACTAAGGTGCCTTACCAAGACCACCCTAACACATGGAGATGCTACCATCTCGGTTACCCGAGGTATAGTAATCAAAAGAGAGCATCAAGAAATGTACGTTAAGTATAAAAGTTTAATGTGAATACATCATAACCAAAATTGAAATGTAAAATAATGCTGTCCCAAAACTGCAAACCAACTAAAAATAAAATTATCTCAACAAAACACAGCGCAAGACTAAGACTTGGACACCTCGTGACTCCATCCCCAGCTAGATCCCGCGCGTATCCAAGAAATACCTGGTAATCAATTGCTCACCATCCCCGAATGGATCACCATAGTTTTCAAAACATTTAAATGGGGTCAGTTACCGCGTAAACAAGTTAAGCCAATAACAACAGTCAATTACACAATTACATTCCTCGAACTCAGTCTCATCACCAATCATTTAACTACACACTAAAGTGTGTAGCCCTACTATAATATCCATCGTAACAGATATTCCCCACCGTCAGTGGGGACCGCAGCCGTACCACCTAAGCTTGCTAAAAACCATAGAGCAAATAACCCATGTCCATTAATGTGCACATCCCCTTTGTGACGAGAACCACAAGGGGCGATTTAAGGGTGTGAAGCTACTCCCGCAAGTGACTCCACTCAGCCGAGGGCGCACCTCGCGAACCACAAACAAACAACAACCAAACCACAATACTAATAAAACATGCCAATTCCAAAGTACGATAACAATAATCATGTCAATCAACCAACCATGCCAACTTATAATATTTACATAGTCAACTGAGTAGAGAAATCCTACCTGAGACGGAATCACCAACAATCTAACAAATGCCGCGGATCAAAAACCTTAATAAAAATCTACACATAATACCTCCAAATCCCCGAATTAGGGTTTAGTCAATATTAGGTACTTGACATAAAAACAATATAGAGATCTTACCCACAAGATGACGATCACAAAGGTATGATGAACTCCGAAATCTGACAACCCTAGCCTTGATCTGATAACAATGAGTGAAGAGGAAGAACGTCGTTGTTTTTCTTCTTGTAAAATTTTTAGAGAATAAAGTAAAAAGTAAAACGAAACTGTCGAAATCACTTTATATAGCTATTCACGCATTACTATCAAACCCGACCGAAAACCGTAAAACCCGGCTTACTCGATCGAGTAACTAATCTACTCGATGGAGTATCCGCTACTCGATCGAGTTGCCCCTACTCAATTGAGTAACTACAAAGCAGAACACTGTCCAGAACGCATCAAAGACTTACTCAACAAAGTAAGCCCTACTCGATAGAGTACCCAACAGCTCAAATATCTGAGGTATTAAGTCTTCCCTCCTTAAAAATGAACTTCGTCCCCAAACTTCAAACCCGTACGAAAAAACAAACTCACTATACTCAACTATAATGCAAAGACACAACTATAACTCAAGTCACAACTTAAACACAACTTTCTATAACTCAAAATAAACACTAAACTTTACCAAAACTGACCAAAAACCGTACCAAAACCTTATGCAATCATCTCTTACCCCTCTTAATGAAACATGGTTACGTCCCCGTAATCACACATACATGATCGAAAAGAGACGGATAACGCTCCTTCATAGCCTCTTTCGCCTCCCAAGTTGCTTCCTCAAAGTTGTGATTGGACCATAAAACCTTTAGCAACACTGTCTCCCCAGTTCTAGTGTTGTGAACCTTGCGATCTAGGATCTCTTTTGGCACTTCAAGGTAAGACAAAGATTCATCCAACTCAATATGCTCAACCTCTAGCACATGAGAAGGGTCACTCATATACCTCCGTAGTTGAGACACATGAAACACATTGTGTAAACGATCCAATGCTCGTGGCAAAGCTAACCGATAAGCAACCTCTCCCACACAATCCAAAATCTCATAAGGGCCAATGAACTTCTTGCTTAGCTTCCCTTTCTTACTAAACCGCATCACCTTACGCATAGGTGACACTTTCAAAAGAACCTTGTCCCCAACTTGGAACTCGATGTCCCAGCGATGTAAATCCGCATAACTCCTTTTCGATCCTGAGCCGCCTTCATCTTTTGCCGAATCAGCTTCACATGTTCAATCATATCCTATACTATATGTGGACCTAAAACCACTACCTCTGCGATATCATCCCAGTAAATCGGACTCCTGCATCGCCTCCCATCCAACGCCTCAAACGGAGCCATCCCAATACTCGTATGGTAGCTGTTATTATAAGAAAACTCAATTAAATCCAATCTATCTGCCTAGCTACCACCAAACTCCATCTCACAAGCCCTTAACATGTCATCCAAGGTCTTGATTGTTCTCTCTATCAGCCCATCAGTCGAAGAATAAAATGTTGTACTCATCTTCAAAGTAGTCCCCACTAATTCCTGCAACTCTTGCCTAAACCGAGAAATGAACCTCGCGTCTCGATCTGACACAATATCTTTGGCACTCCATGTAACCTCACTACATTCTTCTTGTAGCCATTTGCCAACTTTACCTTATGCTTGTAGATACCCAGTATCTGTTGAATTCCCTACAAACACCCGATGATTATCGGACTACAACATGCTTAGGAATCGCTACGTTTGATCGACAGTTTGTATAACTATGCGTCAGAAAACTCAAAACGATTTCGAAAACAAAACATTTCAAAAATACCTGGAGTATTTTATGCGCGACGACGGGGTCGCAATGACACTAACTAGAGTCAAAACCGACATCGGACCAAAAACCGGCTCGAAATTCAAATCCCGACTCCAACAACGAGTCAAACCGAGTCAAACACAAAAAATAAACATCACAAACCTTCCATGCTAAGTATACATGGTATACTTGATGGTCAAGTACAACAATCATGACATCCAAAACCTAAGATAGAACAAACCATGATTCCAAATACGTGATAGTGACAAGACAGCTTGAAGACCCGCGAACATGCTCGCGCCTCTTCGAGTAGCCTATATGGCCACGTCGCTCAAAACGTACACAACCACAGATCGTGTATAAATACCCTCAAATGCCACCATTTGAAGGTACACCAGTGTCCGCCCTCTCTTTTCTTCCTTAAAATTCTAGACCTCGACATTGTTTGGTACCATTATCGTGCATTAAGTCACTTGACCGACCATGTCGACCAACTACACCAACACTAAATAAAGCAACACTCCTTACTATACAAAAGTGGTTTTAAACCGAGTTTTCCGACCTAACAAGTTTTTACACTTTCGTCGATTTCTCGTCAAGCAACCTAGCATGTAAGTATGAGGGTGTAATTAATCCTCTTCTTTCATGTTCTTTTATCTGTTTTTATGATTGTAAGATGCTAAAACATGCATAACATGGTCCAAAATACCTGAAATAGAAGCCCCTAGTCACAACTAGGTGGCTCGCGCCTATACTGGCTGCCCAGGTCAGAACTCAAATGTGTTTGAGTTCATTCTTTCCACTTTCATTTTGCAATCGGTTTTTACCGTTTCAAGTCATTTTTATGATAAATATTTTTAACCATAAATTATGTTCACCCTTGGTTCCTTATACCATGACGGTTTAATCCTTTTCCGGCGATAATATTTGGTTAATTACATTTTAAAGGGTATTTTAAAGCCTTTTATTCATTTGTTTACATTTTCAAAACAACCATATTAGTCATACATGCATAATCATCCTTGGTTCTACATACCATGTCGGTTTAATCCGAGTACGATGATAAACTTTGACTAATTACAAAGCAATAAACTTACTATAATCAGTTCATATCAAACATCTTTTTACACTTTATTTACAAAGTAATGAATTTAACATAATTAGTTCATAACAAACATATTTTTGCATTTTTCTTACAAAACTATTCATGTCAAGCTTGCAAAACCGAACCCGACATCGAATATTATCAACATAATGATAATTATTCTGGCTCCCGTTCTTCATATTAGCACAAAAGCGGTCTTAACGACCTTTTCAACAAAACGGGTTTTGACACCCTTTTACAAACAATTTTACAAAATGATTTCACAAACATTTTCAACAACCGGGAGACCCCCCTTTGGGTCGTCGCCTGCCCCGCGCCTAAACAGTCCCTCAGATTTCCAGTTTTCAAACCTGGACAGCCTCCCTTGTATCACCCTATGGCTCGCGCTTCAATAGGCTGCTTGGAGATGCTCCTGTTTCCTTTCCAGCACTCGTATAGGACGACCCCGACTTCGGTTAACCCTAATACAGGACGAATCAGCTTGATGAGTCCGCATTTTACACTTTGTATTTGCAAAACGCTTTCTAAGACAAATGAATCACGTTATGTACCATAAACCTAACTCGGTAAATGGATGTTTAATTTTTGTCTTGCATGCAAATCAACATTAAATCCAATTCGACATTAATTACTTGATATTTGGATAAACAACCGACATAGCAAATTTCACATGTTAGGTTTGAACTTGTGGATGCGTATTCATGCATTTACCCGTCTTATCAACTTCTGCATTTAACCAACCAAGATCGATCAGTAGAGGCCGCTACCGCGGGCGGGATTGGGTGTCCAATTAAAGGGTTTTCCAATACGTACCTTCACCTCTTACTCAGAAACATTGGATAGTGGACGACTTTATCCAGGGCGAACGAGAGTCATTCTAGCGATAGGATGCTAAAGAGGGACGATTCCTTATCTTTAGTACCTATGTCAAGCACCACATTTTGCCTGGATTGACCTAGGTATAAAGTGGTCTGGAATGGTTTTAGGCATTCCATAATTTTTTGGTCTGAACTTCTCTGCATCGTTTCGAGACCCTTGCCGAGACGAAACCGACCGATCTAAAACGATACGGTTGAAAGCATCTATTACGCTGCTGGGTGTCGCTTTCCGGCTGCTGCATGTCCACAGATTGGCGTGCAGGTGGGGTCATTACACATTTCTGTTGAAAGCATACCATTGACGTTACACATTTCTGTTTCGTCAAAGAGCATTCATTTCCTTTATGCACGAGGCTAGGGCACCAAGCTTACACAATTTGTTTGGTTGGCATCCCTCTCGAAAATCGGGGATTGATCGCTTGGTGTGTAACCACCCTTATTAAGCCAAAACTCGTGTCAGCATTATGCATAATATAATGAACTGCGAGTACTTGTGTGCTATGTGATCATAAGTACTTCCGTGTCATTTCCAAATTTTTAAAACACCTTTTCACGCCGTCAAAATGGCCATTTCAAACCTCGGTCTTTCGCCGACCATTGCACAACTTTTTATGTTGTCGTAATGACGATCTTCAGACCATTTTTCTATGTATATGGGTACTCAATCGAGTGGGGCTTACTCTATCGAGTAAGTAAGTTTGGTTTACAAAACAATATTCTGTCTGATGGTTACTCGATCGAGTAAGGGTCACTCGATCGAGTAAGTGACTTACTCGATAGAGTAAGTCGGTTCTGCGGGTTGTTTTACCCGTGTTTTGTTAGTAACGCGTGATTGAAATTTAAAGCTTTCCGTCACCTTCTTTATTACTTTTATGTTTTCTAAAAACCTTTCAAGAGAGAAAAACAGGTATGTTGTTTATGTTCTTCGCGTTGTTATCAAATCCCGAAGGCTAAGGTCGTCAGATCGTCATGTTCTTTACGTCGTTAAGTTCATCGTGTCGTGGGTAGGATCCTTGTATGATTTTTATTCCGTTTCGTTGATTTTGTTTAAAACCCTAATTGGGTAATTTGGGGGTTTTGGGAGTATAATGTTATATTAGATGGTAATGGTATGATTATGTGATTATAGGAGGTGGTTTCGAAGAGGAGCATTATTCAGTAGCCGCTTTGTGACGATCTCGTGATTTGCTAGTTCCAGGTAGGATTTCCCTACTTCGTTATTGATTACATAGTTGATTGGTGTTTGATGATGGATTGTTGTTCACTGTTGTTGATCTTTATCGTATTGGTAATTGTTGTTTTATAATTGGTTGGATGTGTTTCTCTGTGGTTCGCGAGGCGCGTCCTCGGCTGAGTGGAGTCACTTGCGGGAGTGGCTTCACGCCCTTGATTTGCCCTTTGTGGAACCCGCCACAGGAGGGGATGTGCACATTAAGGAACATGGGTTATCACTCAGAATAGATGAGCGGGGATTTGATGGGTACGGCTGCGGTCCCCCACTGGTGGCATGGAATATTTGTTACAATGGGTATTCTGGCAGGACTACATACTTTAGTGTGTAGTCAGGTGTGTGGAGTTGTGACGGAGTTTGGGTAACTTGTGTGTTGTATCTTTTGTATTGTGTTTTGTGTAATCAGTAACTAACCCTGTTTAAATGTTTTGAAAACTGTGGTGATCCATTCAGGGATGGTGAGCAGGTATGAGATGGATGTGCATAAGATAGATGGGTTGAGTCACCACGAGATGATTATAAGTCTTCCGCTGTGTCTTTAAACATTTAATTATTTCAGTTGGTTTGATATTTTGGAACATTTGAATTTACGTTACAGTTTTGTTTTTGGTATTGTAATCACTTAAACTTATTTAACTATTTAAGTATGTTGCTTAATGGTCTATATGATATACATTCCTTCGGGTAACCGAGATGGTAGCATTTCCATGCGTTAGGTGGTCCTGGTAAGGCACTTAGTGTATGGCGGTGTTACAAAGTGGTATCAGATCGACGATTTTGGAACCTGTAACCAATGAACTCAATGAATCTAGGGAGTCAAAATAAAATGAACCCGGGGTTGGAGTTGCTAGGAGATAATGCAAAGGCTTGGGAGACATCCTAAAGTTGCGATCTCCCCCTACAACTTTGAAACGGTCTCTATGGGGTATCATGGGATCGCTACGTGTTTATTTATGTTATATTGCATGTATATATATATATATATATATATATATATATATATATATATATATATATATATATATATATATATATATATATATATATATTGATGTGACTCTTAATTATGCACATTTAGTCCCCTAATTGTACCTATTTTGCATACTAATATAGCATTTCATGGCCATTTTATCCGTCAATTCCTTCCTATTTTGCTTTCCTAGTGCATTTTATATGTCTTATAGGAAAGGAGATAATGAGGCGGAATTCCGGTCTCCCATGAATATTTGGAAGCTTGTTGATGATCTTAGATGGAATAGTATGAAGAGGAGGCAATAATGATGACCAAGGATGTAGGAATAAAGAGTATACAGAAAGATCATAGGCTAAAAAGCAAGGATGACGAGAAGGAAGCCATTACAATAAGAAATTGCTCGGAACCACACCAAGAGTTTCTCCTCTGGCTTTGAACATATGCTAGATGAAACGGCGTCGAAAAATCAAGTGGTCTAGGGTTTTGAATCACTCCAATAGGAGTCCGGATGTGGAAATGACGCCCGTTTTACAATCCTAGCTCAAATAGACAAGCAGTCCGCCAATCCGCGCGTCCCGAGACTCAAGACGAGCGTCTCCCCTCCAAGACGAGCGTCTCCCCTCCAAGACGAGCATTTTCCTTTACCACTAACCGAGCAACCCGCAGCCAAGACGCCCGTCTTCCAGCCAGACAATCCGAGCGTCTCCTCCACGATCCACTCAAATCACGAGACAGGACCTCCGGCCAAAACTTCAGACGCGCGGGGCGAGCGTATTGTGGCGGGACTAGCAACGTGATATGCGCATCTCCCTTCGAGACTTGCATTTCCCTACTCAACACTTAGCAATGCTATTTACTAATCTACTCTTGCTTAACCTAATGATGTACTACTATATATACTCCATTTGTAATAATCAATAAACAAAGTTTCCTTTGATTAAATCAACTTTCCTTAGATTAGATTAGGAGTAGATTAGAATAGATTATCCTTTAATCTTTCCGGAAAATTACACATTAATCTTTTCTTAATTATTGTTCATGTTTATTATTGAGTAATTCAAGTTTATTATTGGGTAATTGAAGATTATTGGGTTATTATTGGAGAATTATCAACTCTTCATCAATCAATCAAGTTTTCTTCTTTTATTCTTTGCTTTATTATTTGGAATCATCTTCATAGGTATAATTCTCTTTTACCCTTGTTTAATTATTGTTAATCACATCATTTATTCATCATGTTTTGCTTTGTTAGTATGATTGACAACCTTAGTAACATGTTAAAATTGATCATGACTTTCATGAGTGAGTAGTTTCCTTAGCTAAGGTTAATGGGTAATTAGGGGAAACCAACATGGAAAATGATTCATGCTTAATTTAATATGTTCTCATAATTTATTTGCTTGTTTGTTGTGATTTCAACTTTTGCACATGTTATGTTTGATGAAATGTGAGCCTATGAATCCTTGCATTTTTTACCCATCAGTTATCTTTTCAATGAAGCTTGTAAGACATAAACCAACTCGAGCCTCATTAGACCATGCATATAGTTGAATAGGAGGAGATTAAGTCGACTTGTAGGTGTTGTACAATCTAATTGATTCGGCTCCGGGACCCAAACCTACTTAGGGATTGTAAGATATACACTAACTCGATCCCATCACAACAAAAAATGCTTGCTATATAATTGAGAATATGTTTGTATGATCAACTCCCATGATTCCCCTATGAACCCATGATATCCTAGCACTTTTAATCATTTGTTTACATCTTCCCTTTTGTTGCTTGTTCACTTTCCATTGCTTCTATTAGATTAGAATTATCAACCCTTTACAATTGTGACAACCCCAAGCACAACCATAATTAGATTGAACAATTTGAGTACCCCTGTCCCATGGATCGACCTCGACTTAACCACTAACTAGTTGTTTGTTGAGAAATATAAATGTGTTTGATTGAGAGCCCCAACGACACTCTTCATCAAAATGGCGCTGTTGCCGGGGACGGTGTTGTGTATTTGAATCGTTCTTTTGTCTAGTTTTAGTTGTGTTTCTTCTTGAGGAGCCTTGGTTCCTTGGGAATTTCGTTTCTTGTGCTTTAACCTTGAGGAACTTGTTCCTCAAGGTTCGTTCTTACCATTTTATTGTAGTTTCCGTGTTTGTAGTTGCCTCTTTATCTTAGCAATGATGATGGCACATGGCTTCCAACAAGAAGAAGTGTATGGGCAAGTTGGAGTAAATGAGTATGATATGTATGAATGGAGAAGGTTTGTTGAGCAAGAAAACACACCCACATCCTATAACTTCTACAATGGAAACTCAAATTACCCCACAAACTTCCCATACCAAAGCACCCACATCCAAAATCCACAAGAACCACCCTCCCAAAACCCACTTTACAATCAATGCCAAATGTCATCCTACAACCAACACCCATACACTACTACAAATCCAGGCAATTACAACGCCCCTTTAACAACGATTATTCACGAAAATCACAATAGACGTTGTAGAATGTATGGCGCGAATTTTACTAAAATTAATTACAACGGGTATGGTTATAAAAACCGTTGTTATTAGTTTTAACAACGGGTAACATATGCGGAACCGTTGTTAATAATTTGGCGCAAAATTGGCGCAAAGTTAGTGAAAAGTAATCACAACGGTTACTTTTGAAACCCGTTGTTAAAACATATTTGACAACGGGTGTTTTTTACAACCGTTGTTAAAACTTATTTGACAACGGTTGTTTTTTACAACCGTTGTTAAAACATATTTGACAATGGTTGTTGTTTAATAATCGTTGTCAATACCTTCCATACTATAAACCACACAAACACAAGTCTGCTGCAGCCACAAAACACAAACCTTAATACACAAACACAGCAGACAAACACAAACACAAAACACACACTTTCTCATCGTCTCTTTCTCTCTTTATCTCTTTCTCATCGTCGCATTATCTTCTCGCCGTCACTGTTGATTTCATCGTCTCTTACGTTCTATAATTATCAGGTAAATCTCGCCGTCACTGTTAGTTTTATCATCATTATTTTCTTTTTCTAATTATTTCATTTGCATGTATGTGTTTTTATCGACCATTATGTTATTTCTTTAAGTATTGTTCGCATAATTAGCTAGTAAAACAAAGAAGAAGCAAGATGAAGAAGCAAGATAAACATAATTAATATATATATATATATATATATATATATATATATATATATATATATAATGCAATTCTTATATTTTCATAGAGGATCTTATTCTCCTCTATCATATCCGTCCTCTCCTCCTTGGCTATTTGGAGGTTCCGTTCAGCAGTTGCTATATCGTCATATAACTGCAACTGCTGCTACTCCATCAAGCCATCTTCTTTGGCGTCCTTCAGTACGGATCGAGCATCCGCAAGGTAGCTCCTGAAACTTTCCCCAATATGGAGCAACCGGCGGATGAAACTTTTGTTGTTCTCGATCATAGTAAGAGTCTTAAGGATGATATCATTCATTTTGTTGGAGTTTGGAGTTTGTTTTGAAAGATTAAGTAGGGTTAATTTATTTGGAGTTTGTTTTAGCAGTTAGGGTTTGGAGATGTATATATTGAGATAATGGAAATGTTAGTTGAGATAATGCATGTATTTATACTAAGCAATGTGTGGGTTGAGTTATTTTTTAATTAATATATATGTTAGGAAGTTGTGCCATAATCATCATCATATCTCTCAATGCTGCTTCAAATCTTATTACTAACCCTTCTCATTCCATATTGTTCGTTCATATGCACAGTGATGGCAGTAATAATGCATGCATCGGAATTATAACGGGCCGTAATTATGCATGCATCTAGTAATACTTAATTTAATTTTTTTTTTGTTTTTTAAGAACAAACAACAACGGTTATGTATATTAAAACCCGTTGTTATAACTTTCCCCCCAAAATTGAGTCACACTTTCCACAACGGGTTTTTATACTTAAAACCGTTGTTAATATTTTTAACAACGGTTTCCTTAAGAAAACCAACCGTTGTTAAAACCTTTTACAACGGACGCTTTAACAACGTCCACTTTTTTATATAACAACGGTTTTTAACCGTTGTTATAGCCTGTATCTGTAGTAGTGATACAACCAATCTCCCATGTACCCACAACAAGAGAATGAGCATACCTTTGACATGCAAAGTGTGGTTCTCCAAATGCTAAGAGACCAACAAAATCTCTTCATACAAATGCTAGAAGAGAGCTAAGCTAGGGACAATGTTCTCAAAAACATTGTTATTAATGGTGAGAAGTTGGCAAATCAAATTGCCCAAATGGAAGCCACCCAAATGCTCAATGAAGAAGAAGGGGATGATAATGAGGGTGAAGAAGAATTTGGATGGAATTATGAAGCTACTCTTGTGAATCCCCCACCACCTCCTAAATTCATAAGCATTGAACATCCCATACTCCAACTTGTACCCCACTTTACAAACATTCATGATGGATGTGAATATGAAGATGCAACTTTTGAGGAAGGGGGGTGCTTGATTGATTATGGACCAAGAGTGGATGATGTATTGAAGCATGATGAAGTTGAGATAGAGAGCAATGATGAATATGAGTTGAAAGCCAATTATGAGACAAGCACTTTGTCTAAATTATCTAATGTATCTAGCTCACACACTAGCCTTGCTTCTCCAATTTGGGATACCTATGATGATGATGATGATGATGATGATGATGATGATGATGATTATGATGATGAGGAAGACCTCCCACCACAATTTCCTTCTATGACTCATGTAGAGGAAGTGTGTTCCCTTGACACTTATGGGAGTAAAGGTAAAACTTGGAAAGAAGAGGTTGATGAATTTGAACTTGCTATCTTTGGAGAATTGAGGGGCCAAGAGGAAAACAATGATGTTGGCATCTTTGATCATAGTTTGGAAGAAATTGAAGCTATTTTCTTTGGAAATGGTTCATGTTCTAAGGAGGGTCAAGAAGAAAGTGAAGAAAATGAAAGCATAAATGACCTCAATGGTGAGAAGTTGACTCCTCCACACCTTATCCTTCAACT
This sequence comes from Silene latifolia, assembly GCF_048544455.1. Taxonomy (NCBI): domain Eukaryota; kingdom Viridiplantae; phylum Streptophyta; class Magnoliopsida; order Caryophyllales; family Caryophyllaceae; genus Silene; species Silene latifolia. The sequence goes on from NC_133536.1 coordinate 72,463,079, forward strand.
ATCCCCTCATCAAAGAAATATGAACTCTCCTTCTACTATTAAAGGATTGATGAATCAATGCTCTATCATCATAGAGTTTGAAAGAGATGGCGGAGAGTGGAAGCCTCCGGATGAATATGGGCAATACTTCATACATTGTGTTGACAAGAACCATGTGCTTGTTGGTTTGAAGCATTGTAAGAAGCCAAGTGCCAAGGGCAAAACAAATGGGAGAGTGTTTGGCAAGTTCTATTCCAAGCCAAGATGGCTAAATTACATTTTGACACCGCCGATCTCCTATTTGTGCTTATTTGAAGCCCATTCATAAGATTTTGATAGGTTGCTAAGAGCATTAAGCAACATGGATAATTCTAATGAACATGGCAACAAGGAATGAGTTTGTTGGAGTCCTCCCTCAAACCACCATTTGTAAGATAACATATCCTTTGACTTTGCATTGCATTTACACTTGCATTTAGTTATATACATATACATTTAGCTTGCATTTGTGAAATATTTCATATTGCATTCACATTAGTTAGTTCATATAGTATAATTTGCATTGTAATATATCTCACATGATTCATGTAGTTAGATGCATAGAGACTAGAACTCATACATAGTCACTAATGACCAAACCTATTCCTTTCTACACTAGAAATAGTGCTTAAATCGGTTTGGGGAGGTTTGATTATAGGTGACCTAAGCATGCATCATCTAGTGTAGATTTCATTCATTTGTTATATATGTCATATAAAATCGCATTTAGTTAGAGCATGCATTCATTCATATCATTGCATTTATTTTCATAAATTCAAACATCCAAAAAATATGTACTTTCTTTTTCACTCCTACTCCTACATGTACATTGAGGACAATGTCCAAAATAAAGTGGGGGATGGGAATTTATATTCCAAAATACATAAAAATTGAAAAATTTCGAAAAACTCAAAAATATGTTCTTTAATTTCATAAAAACAAAAACCATAAAAATTTAAAAATTTAAAAATACCAAAAACATGTTCTTTAATTTTGTAGTGTAGAATTATCTATATTGTATATATTTGTTTGTTTGTCACTCTATTCACATTGAGCCGACTACGCCACATTCGAGGCATGAAGGAAATAGAAGATCGCATGGTATGATCTTTCCAAATCTCCTTCCTCCTTTTTATATGTTAATGACAATGTGGTTATCTTTTGATTGATGCGGTATGAACCGATGTGTTGTTAGGAGTTTTTGCATTTAGATTATATGGCATACTAGTTGGTAGAAGCATATGCATTAGGTTGTATAAATGATAGTTGCATCATGGCGTATAGTTGCATTTAGGAAAATTTTTGTGAAAGCATCTATTTGGGAAACTTGACAAGTGTATATAGGCCCTTGTAGGTACTTTTTCTTCTTGAGACTTTGCTCATTAGAATGCTTGTAAAACACCCTAGAATGTGTCATGCTAGTGTCTTTTGACTCATGGATTAAGTCCTAGTCAAGAGTACCTTGTGGTGTGATAACTCATTGGCTACCGTTTATTCCAAGGTGACCTTTGAAGCCATGCAACCGTTCTTACACTTCTATCATCATATTTTGTCAACAAAAAGGGAATGGGCACAAAAGCATCAAGTTGAGTTTAAGTACCAAAGTGAAAATCAAAATCAAAAAGTTTGCAAAATGAATCAAATGAAAAGAGGAGTAAAAAAAATAGACTCCTATGCTTCAATAAAAGTACCCTTGCTACAAAATGGGGTTACTTTGAAAATGTTCAAAAAGAATGAAAAGAATTGCCAAGTATCAAAATGCCAAACATCAAAAATGGCAAAGAAATTGTTCTCAAATGTCAAATGCCACAAGAAATTAGGGAAAAAAAACAACAACAAAAGCAAACTCCCACATGAAACTCAAAATACAAATGATCCCTTTTTCCATCAAATCCACTTTTGTGCATGTAGAGAGGGGACGACCCTTTTTCTTGTTTAGGCAAGAAGGAGAATTCCACGATCCTCCAATGTTTCTAACTCCATAAGGAGTCTACTCTTGACGAAAGCATTTAACGATTGAGGACAAAGGTACCCTAGCTTGACACAATTCGGAGGTGATTTATTGGTATCCTTCTAGGCTTAGTAGTTTGAAGAAACCGTATCTATGATGGAATGTGTAACTTTAGATTGCTTCCCTTGTAGATAATTTTCGCCACTTAGATGAGGAAAGTGGCTATTCATTTTTGTAGATGCATCCATTACTTGTTTTGTGTGCTTAATGCTTGGATGTATCGCCATTTTGGTAAGCTCCACCTTGCCTTGCAAGAAGGCATCTTACCTCATGGATGTCTTGTTGAGAGTTTAAGGGGCGGAGTGAGACCAGTTAATTGTCTCACATCGGTTATATTACTAGGATAGTTTAAATAAAGGTCTAGTTCTAGTCACCTCTTTACTCGGGACGAGTAAAGGTTCGGTTTGGGGATGTTTGATGTGACTCTTAATTGCGCACATTTAGTCCCCTAATTGTACCTATTTTGCGTACTAATATAGCATTTCATGGCCATTTTATCCGTCAATTCCTTCCTATTTTGCTTTCCTAATGCATTTTATATGTCTTATAGGAAAGGAGATAATGAGACGGAATTCCCGTCTCCCGTGCATATTTAGAAGCTTGTTGACGATCTTAGATGGAATAGTATGAAGAGGAGGCAAGAATGATGACCAAGGATGTAGGAATAAAGAGTATATAGAAGGATCATAGACTAAAAAGCAAGGATGACGAGAAGGAAGCCATTACAAGAAGAAATTGCTCTGAACCAAACCAAGAATTGCTCCTTTGGCTCTGAAAGTATGCTAGATGAAATGGCATCGAAAAATCAAGTGGTCTAGGCTTTTGAATCACTCCAATAGGAGTCCGGATGAGGAAATGACGTCCGTTTTACAATCCGAGCTCCAATAGACAAGCTGTCCGCCAATCCGCGCGTCCCGAGACTCAAGACGAGCGTCTCCCCTCTAAGACGAGCGTCTTCCTTTACCACTATCCGAGCGTCCCACAGCCAAGACGCCCGTCTTCTAGCCAGACAATCCGAGCGTCTCCTCCATTATCCGCTCGGATCACGAGACAGAACTTCCGGCCAAGACTCCAGACGCGCGGGACGAGCATATTGTGGCGGGACTAGCAACGTGATATGCGCATCTCCCTTCGAGACTTGCATTTCTGATGCGATCCCACTTAGTGTTCACAAATTAAGATGTGGTCGTTGGTCACGGTCGAATCAAAACACAATTTATAGCTTAACAAGCAACTCTACAATTAGTAAAGAGGCAAGTAAAGGTCGGATCCCAAGGGACGGGAGTTGAAATGAGATTTCTATTGTAACTAGTAGTGTCTAAGGGGTGTCACAAATTGGGTTGATGTAGAAGATTACTAAACTAGAATAACAATGAAAATAAACAAGCAAGATGAATAAAAAGGGGTGTAAACAATTGATTAAAGGCACTAGGGTGTCATGGGATCATAGGGGAATCATGGGATATGATCATACAAACATGTTCTCAAATTATAAGCAAGCAATTATTGTTGTGATGGATTGAGTTGGGTTATATCTTACAATCCTAGGAAAGTTTGGGTCCTGGAGCCGAATCGATTAGATTGTACAACACCTACAAGTCGACTTAATCTCCCCTACTCAACAACATACATGGTCTAATGAGACTCGAGTTGGGTTATGTCTTACAAGTCTCATTGAAAAGATAGGAGATGATAGTAAATGCAAGGATTCATAGGCTTAGCATTTCATCAAATATAACATGCACATGAGTTGAGATCAAAACAAGCAAGCAAATAAAACATGAAAGCATATTAATTTAAGCATGAATCATTCCCCATGTTGGTTTCCCCTAATCACCCATTAACCCTAGCTAAGAGACTACTCACTCATTATCATGTTGATCATGCTAGCAAGGTTGTCAATCATACCAACAATATGAAACATGATGAATAAATGAAAGTAATTAACAATAATTAAAAAGGGATTAAGAGATTATACCTACTAATGATTCCAATAATAAAGCAAGAATAATAGAAGTACTTGAATGCTAGATTGAGAGGTTGTCAATCTCCCAATAATAACCCAAATAATCTTCAATTACCCAAAATAAAGGATGACCAAAAGAGAGATTAAAGAACTAAAACTTGGATTAAAACTTGATTAATACTTGATTACAATATTGAAGAGAGATTTGATTGATATTAACTACACTAATTATTGATAAGAAGAACATCCTCCTCTAATTAGCCTAATGGGGTATTTATAGTGAAAATTAGGGAGGATGCATTAGGGTTAACTAAGGGCTAAACTAGTAATTACACTTTTTAAGTTGAGCAAGGAGGACCCGGTATTTTCTGAGAGAAGGGCTTCTCTTTTCGTAGCTTGAAGAAGACAATCCGTGCTGTGAAGAAATCCGGGCGGAATAAGGTCGGGACGGACTTGGGCGGTGGAATCCGAGCGGATTCTGAGGAATCCGGACGGATTGTTGAGGGGGAATCCGAGCGGATTCAGGCGTGGGACGCTCGGATTGTGCAAGGGCTGGACGGGCGGATTGTTGACAATCCGCTCGGATTGTCAATCAGCATAGTAACTTCTTCTTTTCTTCCCTTTTCTTCATTAATTCCTTGGGGATTTCCTTGGGGACTCAAGGATCTTTCCTCAACATTGCTCTTCTACTATGATATATACAAAGGCCTTCTAATCTTGTCTCTCCTTGATGCTTGGTCATTGAATTCGATCAATTTAGTCTCGTTTTGCCATGAAAATGCAAGATTCTTACTCCTTTCCTACCAAGGGATCAAAATCTCAAAGAATATGCAAAACAAAGAACTAAAGATAAGAAACGACCCAAATAAGCACTAAAAAGCATGGAAACAAGGCTAATTCGGGGGCTAAATATGCGCCAATTATGGTCACATCAAATATCCCCAAACCGAACCTTTGCTCGTCCCGAGTAAAGAAGTGACAAAGACTAGGACCAATACTAACCTATCCTAATAATATAGCCGATATGAGACAATTAGCGGGTCTCACTCCGCCCCTTCAACTCACAACAAGACAACCATGAGGTAGGATGCCTTCTTGCAAGGCAAGGTGGGTCTTGCCAAAATGGCGACACATCCAAACATTAAGCACACAAAAACACATAATGGATGCATCTACAAAAAGAATAGCCACACCCTCATCAAGTGGCGGAAGTTATCTACAAGGGAAGCAATTCAAGGGTACACAATCCTTCATAGATGCAATTTGTTCAAACTACTAAGCCTAGAAGGATACCAATAAATCACCTCCAAGTTGTGTCAAGCTAGGGTACCTTTGTCCTCAATCGTTAAATGCTTTTGTCAAGAGTAGACTCCCTATGGTGTTAGAAACACTGGAGGATCGCGGAATTCCCCCTCTTGCCTAGACAAGAAGAAGGGTCGTCCCCTCTCTACCATGCACAAAAATGGATATGATGGATAAAGGGATCAATAAATATTTGAGTTTCACTTTGGGAGTTTGCTTTTGTTTTTGTTTTTCCCCCAATTTCTTGTGGCATTTTGACATTTGAGAACACTTTCTTGCCATTTCTTTTTGATTTTTGGCATTTCAATACTTGATAACTTTTTTGCATTTCTTTTTGAACATTTTCAAAGTCACCCCAATTAGTAACGAGGGTGCCTTGTATTTGAAGCTTAGGAGTTCTATTTTTGCTCCTCTTTTCATTTGATGCATTTTGCAAACTTTCTTTCACTTTTCATTTCATTGAACTCAAATTGATTTCTTTTTGTGCCCATTCCCTTTGATGACAAAAATGTATGGTAGAACATGGATGAATGATGGTTGCATGGTTTCAAGGGTCACCTTGGAATAAACGGTAGCCAAGGAGTTATCACACCACAAGGTACTCATGACTCGGCCTTAAACCATGGGTCAAAGGATACTAGCATGACACATCCTAGGGTGTTTTACAAGTATTCTAACAAGAAAAGTCTTAAGAAGAAAAAGCATCTACTAGGGCCTATATACACTTGTCAAGCTTTCCAAGTAGACGGTTTCGCAAAATTTTTCTAACATGCAACTACATGCCATGATGCAACTAGCATATAAACATCCTAATGCAAATGATTCTACCAACTAATATGACGAACAATCTAAATGCAAGTCCTAGATTCACATTGTTATACCGCATCAATCAAAATAAAGCCACATAGTCATTAACATAAAGAGGAAAAAGGAGATTGGAAAGATCATACCATGCGGTCTTCAATATCCTCATGTCTCGGATGCGGCATAGTCGATCAATGTGAACAAAGGATAGAACAAACACAATATATACAAGACAATATATACAAAGGAAATGAACTTGTTTTTGGGTTTTCAATTTTTCAAATTTTTATGATTTTTGAAATTTTTCAATTTTTATGGTTTTTGAATAAGAGTTAAATGTTAGAATTCCCATCCCCACACTAATATGGGCATTGTCCTCAATGGCCAAAATGATGGAAATTATGCAAAGATGATGCATGATTTCTATACTAAATGCAATCTATACTAAGCTATGCTACATGATGCATGGTTTTTGTTATGACGGAGAGGATAATTTAGATTACCTCCCGTTGCGTATGCATTAACTTCCCCAAACCGAGTGAGACATTATTGCTAATGTCTAAGGATGGGTATAGTTCATGCACACACTATGCTATGCATGAAACTAATTTGTCATTTTGGATTTTACAAATGGGAACAATAAGATAAGAACACCTCAATGGTACCGAGGTGTGAGTCCTTTGATGGGGCTAGGACTAAACCAACAATGATCAAAATAAAATAAAATACAAAGAGATATAGACAAACCATGGGAGTGTAGGAGTCTCCAAGGCTTGCTAGTCTTCCATCATGCTATCATCATCATCACTTCCCTCATGAGAAGTGGTGACATTGCCACTTTCCTTGTCATGCTTCTTCACTTTCTTCCTCATCTTGCTCATCATCATCTTCACCATTTCTTTCTCCATCTTCACTTGCATCTTCCTCAATATTATCATCAACTTCCTCATCATTTCCAACAACCTCATTGTCACCCACAACGCCCCTAGATGCACCCGGAAATAAGACTTCTCTATCCGCCCAACTAGGCAAAGGACAAGATGGATCAAGGAGTCCTTGCCTAGCTAAATGTAGGAGGGGTGGATATTGAGCCAAATAAGCATTTTTCCGATCTTCATAGGCTTGCTTGTGCATTGCTTGCATGAGAAGAGTCACATAGTCTTTCCTAATTTCAATTCCTTCCGGCTTGAACTCTTCATACTCAAAGGGGTAAGGTGGTATGACAATGGAAGAGGAGGGGGTTTCAAGATCACCCTTTTGTTGTTGAATGATATACTCGGCTTCTTCGGAAAGGAGAAGTAGATAATTGGTCCGGTGGACGCTTAGGCGACAAATCTTCGAGGGCAAGGTGAACGATCTAGCTTCACTAGTTAGCCATCCATACTTAGTGTCAAGAAGGTTTTGAGCAACCCACTTGAACTTGTGAATCATAATATGCATATCAATAAGATGGCCACCTTCCTTTGCTTTGTACTTGTTATCCTTATTGAAGTTAGGATCAAAGTGCTTAGCTAGGACCGTGACTAGGCCTCCATTGACAATAACGGTCATGCCCTTCTTCCCACTATCAACATTAAGCCATCTATCTACCAAGAACCTCAAAGAATTGTAAGGCTTGGTATGCATTCTTCCGATATTCAAAGCCGATTCAAGGAGAATAAAATCAAGTCTTGTGAAATGATTGGTGTCTTTTCTAGCAATTATGGTATTTCCCACAACCTTGTGCCATACTCTTATGCCCGGATGATGGACCAAAAGAGCACGACATGCATGAAAATCCTCAAATTTCTTCCCGGAGATTGCCTCCCAAAGAGGCTCGGGGTCATACATTCCATAATGCTTAAGATAACGCGATTCATCACTAAGACCCAAAATTTCACCTAATTCCTTAAAGGTAATGCGTCTACTAACATTAGCTAGACGAAACTCGAGATTTTCCCTATTCTCAACTTTGGTGACTTTTAAAGAACTTAAAAATTCCAAGACAAGGGAGGGGTATGTCAATTCCTTTGTTTCAAACAATTTCTTCAACCCCATGGCTTTGAAAACGGCTTTTGTTTGTTCAAGAACACCCAATTTTTCCAAGGTATCCTCACATATGAATTTGGTGGATGTTAATGACTTCATAGCAAACTTGACAAAGGTATTTCTATGGGTATCGGAAATAAAAGTTACCTCCGGATAATGCAAAAGTTGATTAATTACCGGAGTAGAAGATGTTGTTGCTCCCATAGAAGGTTGTTGTTGTTGTTGCACTTCCAAGTTTGGTGTTGCTACCACCATAGCCAAAGCTTTCTTTGTTTGAAGAGCCTTTTGCCTTTGTGAGAGTGCCTTAGCCTTTGGTGCCTTTGTTGCCTTTGTTGCACCCTTAGTCCTTGCCATTGATGAGCTAACCAAGAAAAGAATGAAAAATCTTCAATTTGTAGTATGCCCAAATCGATTTGAAGGTGAAAGGCTTTGCCTTTATGAAAACAAAAATCGACTCAAAGGTTGAAGATTTTGTTCTTGGTTTTGATTTTTGTTGAAGAAGGAGTGATTAATTTGTTGTTGGAAGGATGGTTTGATTTGATTTTGGTGAATGTTGTTGAGGGTTTTTGTTTTTATGATGGAGTGGATGAGGGTTTTGACGTTGTGGGTAGTGTTTATGAATGAATGAATGAAGGTGGGAGGGGTTTTAAAGAGGCCGAAATTTTCAAAACTACAGGGGCAATCCGTGCGGATTAGGCTCAATCCGTGCGGATTATGCTTCTTCTACCTTTGCAAAAACTCGCCTAAAGACGGGCGGATTTGGTACAATCCGCTCGGATTCGCTGAACACGGGACGGGCGGATTTGCTCAACGACGGACGGATTTCTGTCCAGAGAAATTTGCTTGTTTTCCTCAGCTGCAAAGACGGACGTCTTTCTCCCTGGACGGACGGATTCTTCAAGACGGGCGGATTTTCAGAAATCCGCTCGGATTCTTTAACAGTCAAGAAAATTTCAAAATTCAGCTCAGTTCAAGACGAGCGTCTTTTCTGCAGGACGCTCGGATTGCATAAGACGGGCGGATTCTTGGGAATCCGCTCGGATTCTTCCCCTATGTACACGGATTCAGTTCCACCCGTGCACAGCGCATTCCCTTTATCATTCTTCCATTCTTTCTTTCAAGTCTTGTGTTCTTCATTGTGGGGGCACTACTAAGGCATGGATAGCCTAGGCAATTGCCATCCCCACACTAAGGTAAAGCACTACACATCAATTGAAATTGTTAGTCCCTCCCTCACTTCTCTCTTACATGACAATTATTTTGATCAAAGTAAATAAAAATCCAAAGATGACAAAAATGCAATACAAGAATTGAAATGTAAGTTAGGGAGTTAGAGATATTTACAAGTGGTGGTTTAGGGAGGACTCCACCAAACTCTCATTCTCGATGAGATGTCAAGGGGGCATGTTCAAGGTGTTGTTGATGTTGCTCAACATCTTGAAGAAGTAATCAAAAGCATGTTCATTATTATGGTAGAGGTCCTCAATAGACCGTGGCCCTTGTTGTTGATCATGATCGATGGCATGTCCAATGTAGGGATTAAAAATCCCTTCAAATTCGTCGTCCCAAAGACCACAAACTTCATTGAGTTGATCATTGAAAATCTCTTGCTTAGATGGAGACAACTCTCCCAATTTCTTCTCTTGGCCAATGAGGCCATCTTCTTCTTCCTTGGTTGATTTTGATGAGCTTTGGAAGCTCTCTTTCTCACTATTCACTTGCTCTTTGAATGGAGCATCTTCAATTTTCTTCCTCCATTGGAGTTCCGATTTCTTCCTTTCATCTTTTCGGCTATAATGATCAATCATGAAACATGGCTCATGTAAACGAGGAGCTCTGATAGTCTTGTCAAGATTAAAAGTTATGCTTTCATCTCCCACTTCTAGAGTGAGCTCACCATGTTTCACATCAATCACCGCACCGGCGGTGTGTAGGAAAGGTCTTCCTAGGATGATTGGAATGTTGGAATCTTCCTCCATATCAACAATGACAAAGTCCACCGGGATGAAAAACTTCCCAATTCGCACGGGGACATCTTCCCATATCCCTAACGGTGTCTTCGTCGATCTATCGGCCATTTGGAGTGTGATGTTGGTGCATTTAAGCTCTCCCATCCCCAACCTTTTACTCACCGAGTACGGCATGACACTCACACTAGCCCCTAGATCACATAAGGCTTTGTTGATCGTTGTGTCGCCAATGGTACACGGTATTGAGAAGCTTCCCGGATCCTTTAACTTTGGAGGTGAACTCCCTTGAAGTATTGCAATACTCACCTTAGTGAAGGCGATAGTCTCAAGTTTCCGGATCGACTTCTTCTTTGTGAGGATATCTTTCATGTACTTCGCATAGGCCGGAACGTGATTGATTAAATCCGTGAAAGGAATTGAGACTTCTAAATTCTTCACAATTTCCATGAACTTTCCAAGTTGATCATCAAATTTGGGCTTGGCTTGACGACTTGGAAAAGGAAGTCTAATCACAATGGGCTCCTTCTCTTTGGCCTTGTCTTCATTTTTCTTTGAACTTTCTTCTTTTGATGATTCTCCATCTTTGGAGTTTTGCACAATTTCTTTCTTTTCACTAGCTTTCACAACTTCATCCTCAACTTGCTTCTTCGGTGCTTCATACCTTGTACCACTTCTCAAGTGAATGGCACTAACCGTTTCATGTCTAGGGGGATTACTTTGAGGTGGTAATTGCCCCTTTTGTCTTTGTGAGCTCGAAGATGCTAGTTGAGTCAATTGTGTTTCCAACATCTTGGTGTGAGCTAGAATGTTGTTGATGGTGGTTTCTTTTGCTTGGCTATCTTTTTGCATTTGGGTGAAAAATTCTTGTTGATTCTTTTGCATTTGGAGGACCGCTTTTTGGACATCAAAACCTTGGTCATTTTGGTGATTGTATGGATTTTGGATTTTGGTAACCTTGGTTTTGATTGTAAAAGGGTCTTTGATTTTGGTTTCTCATGGGTGGTGGAGTGTATGTTGTTTGAGGGTTTTGAACATTTTGGCTTTTGTATGAGAGATTTGGATGGAATTTGGTGTTTTCATTGTAAATGTTGGAATAAGGGGTACCACTCTTGTATGCTTGGAAAGCATTCACTTGTTCATTTGTTCCCCTACATTCACCTTGGTCATGTCCCAAAGTCCCACAATTCTCACATATCCCACTTGGGATTGATGAGGATGCCGTCATGGCATTGACATGATGCTTCGATGATTTTGAGTTTTCCTCAAGTCTAGCCATAGCTTGTTCAAACTTCAAGTTGATTGTATCGATATGGGAGCTTAGTTGGGCACCTAATTGAGTAACGACGTCCACTTCATACTTTCCTCCTCTAGTAGCCTTGCGAGGCCTACTATATTGTGAATTGTGGATTGCCATCTCTTCAATTTTGCTTCAAGTTTGGTTGTCATCAACCTCGGTGAACATCCCATTCGATCCCATATTAAGGATATTTCTTGAGTCTTCATAAAGACCGTTCCAAAATTGTTGCACCAAAAACCATTCGCTAAGTCCATGGTGAGGACATGAGCGACAAATTCCTTTGAACCGCTCCCAAGCTTCATACAAAGACTCTTCGTCCCTTTGCTTAAAAACCGTAATTTGAGCTCTTAGCATGTTGGTCTTTTCCGGTGGGTAGAATTTTTTGTAGAAAGCTAGAGCCAACTTCTTCCAAGAATCTATTCCAAGGGTGGCCTTATCAAGGCCCTTCAACCATTGCTTTGCGGTGCCGATTAAGGAAAAAGGAAATAAGACCCATCTAATTTGGTCTTGAGTCACGCCCGTTTGAGAGATAGCATCACAATAATCGCAAAAGGTTTCCATATGAGAATGAGGGTCCTCACTAGGCATCCCCCCAAATTGGCTCCTCTCAACTAGTTGGATGAAGGCGGACTTGGCAATAAAATTTCCGGTGAGATGTTGCGGTGTAGGAGTACCATTTGGTAGATTCTCCTCGGTGGGTACGGAGTGTGACGAGAATTTTGGCATTGTAGGTGGATTTTGTGGGGTATTGTGTAATGGGTTTTCTTCTCCTTCTATTGCGAAAGGATTGACAAACTCACTAGTGGGTTGAACAACTTCACCAACACCTCTCAAATTCCTCCTAACAAGTCTCCTATTGTTCGTCAAGGTCCTTTCGATTTCACAGTCAAAAGGTAACAAATCACCTTGTAACCTTCTAGACATGCAAAATATCAAACAACTCAAAAACAATTAGAACAAACCTTGAGGAGTTTTACTTCCTCAAGGCGAAGAAAGACACAACTAATAACAATAAAAAGTAATCTAAATCAAACAAACACCGTCCCCGGCAACGGCGCCATTTTTGATGCGATCCCGCTTAGTGTTCACAAATTAAGATGTGGTCGTTGGTCACGGTCGAATCAAAACACAATTTATAGCTTAACAAGCAACTCTACAATTAGTAAAGAGGCAAGTAAAGGTCGGATCCCAAGGGACGGGAGTTGAAATGAGATTTCTATTGTAACTAGTGGTGTCTAAGGGGTGTCACAAATTGGGTTGATGTAGAAGGTTACTAAACTAGAATAACAATGAAAATAAACAAGCAAGATGAATAAAAAGGGGTGTAAACAATTGATTAAAGGCACTAGGGTGTCATGGGATCATAGGGGAATCATGGGATATGATCATACAAACATGTTCTCAAATTATAAGCAAGCAATTATTGTTGTGATGGATTGAGTTGGGTTATATCTTACAATCCTAGGAAAGTTTGGGTCCGGAGCCGAATCGATTAGATTGTACAACACCTACAAGTCGACTTAATCTTCCTACTCAACAACATGCATGGTCTAATGAGACTCGAGTTGGGTTATGTCTTACAAGTCTCATTGAAAAGATAGGAGATGATAGTAAATGCAAGGATTCATAGGCTTAGCATTTCATCAAATATAACATGCACATGAGTTGAGATCAAAACAAGCAAGCAAATAAAACATGAAAGCATATTAATTTAAGCATGAATCATTCCCCATGTTGGTTTCCCCTAATCACCCATTAACCCTAGCTAAGAGACTACTCACTCATTATCATGTTGATCATGCTAGCAAGGTTGTCAATCATACCAACAATATGAAACATGATGAATAAATGAAAGTAATTAACAATAATTAAAAAGGGATTAAGAGATTATACCTACTAATGATTCCAATAATAAAGCAAGAATAATAGAAGTACTTGAATGCTAGATTGAGAGGTTGTCAATCTCCCAATAATAACCCAAATAATCTTCAATTACCTAAAATAAAGGATGAACAAAAGAGAGATTAAAGAACTAAAACTTGGATTAAAACTTGATTAATACTTGATTACAATATTGAAGAGAGATTTGATTGATATTAACTACACTAATTATTGATAAGAAGAACATCCTCCTCTAATTAGCCTAATGGGGTATTTATAGTGAAAATTAGGGAGGATGCATTAGGGTTAACTAAGGGCTAAACTAGTAATTACACTTTTTAAGTTGAGCAAGGAGGACCCGGTATTTTCTGAGAGAAGGGCTTCTCTTTTCGTAGCTTGAAGAAGACAATCCGTGCTGTGAAGAAATTCGGGCGGAATAAGGTCGGGACGGACGGATTTGGGCGGTGGAATCCGAGCGGATTCTGAGGAATCCGGACGGATTGTTGAGGGGGAATCCGAGCGGATTCAGGCATGGGACGCTCGGATTGTGCAAGGGCTGGACGGGCGGATTGTTGACAATCCGCTCGGATTGTCAGTCAGCATAGTAACTTCTTCTTTTCTTCCCTTTTCTTCATTAATTCCTTGGGGATTTCCTTGGGGACTCAAGGATCTTTCCTCAACATTGCTCTTCTACTATGATATGTACAAAGGCCTTCTAATCTTGTCTCTCCTTGATGCTTGGTCATTGAATTCGATCAATTTAGTCTCGTTTTGCCATGAAAATGCAAGATTCTTACTCCTTTCCTACCAAGGGATCAAAATCTCAAAGAATATGCAAAACAAAGAACTAAAGATAAGAAATGACCCAAATAAGCACTAAAAAGCATGGAAACAAGGCTAATTCGGGGGCTAAATATGCGCCAATTATGGTCACATCAATTTCCCTACTCAACACTTAGCAATGCTATTTACTAATCTACCCTTGCTTAAACTAATGATGTACTACTATATATACTCCATTTGTAATAATCAATAAACAAAGTTTCCTTTGATTAAATCAACTTTCCTTACATTAGATTAGGAGTAGATTAGAATAGATTATCCTTTAATCTTTCCACAAAATTACACATTAATCTTTCCTTAATTATTGTTCAAGTTTATTATTGAGTAATTCTAGTTTATTATTGGGTAATTGAAGATTATTGGGTTATTATTGGAGAATTGACAACTCTTCATCAATCAATCAAGTTTTCCTCTTTTATTCTTTGCTTTATTATTTGGAATCATCTTCATAGGTATAATTCTCTTTTACCCTTGTTTAATTATTGTTAATCACATCATTTATTCATCATGTTTTGCTTTGTTAGTATGATTGACAACCTTATTAACATGTTAAACTTGATCATGAGTGAGCAGTTTCCTTAGCTAGGGTAAATGGGTAATTAAGGGAAACCAACATGGGGAATGATTCATGCTTAATCTAATATGTTCACATAATTTATTTGCTTACTTGTTGTGATTTTAACTTATGCAGATGTTCTGTTTGATGAAATGCGAGGCTATGAATCCTTGCATTTTTTACCCATCACTTATCTGTTCAATGAATCTTGTAAGGCATAAACCAACTCGAGACTCATTAGACCATGCATATAGTTAAATAGGAGGAGATTAAGTCGACTTGTAGGTGTTTAACAATCTAATCGATTCGGCTCCGGGACCCAAACCTTCTTAGGAATTGTAAGATATACACTAACTCGATCCCATCACAACAATAAATGCTTGCTATATAATGGAGAACATGTTTGTATGATCAACTCTCATGATTCCCCTATGAACCCATGATATCCTAGCACTTTTAATCATTTGTTTACATCTTCCCTTTTGTTGCTTGTTCACTTTCCATTGCTTCTATTAGATTAGAATCATCAACTCTTTACAATTGTGACAACCCCAAGCACAACCATAATTAGATTGAACAATTTGAGTACCCCCGTCCCATGGATCGACCGCGACTTAACCACTAACTAGTTGTTTGTTGAGAAATATAAATGTGTTTGATTGAGAGACCCAACGACACTCTCATCATATATATATATATATATATATATATATATATATATATATATATATATATATATATATATATATATATATATATATATATATATATATATATATATATATATATCGTGTGTGTGTGTGTGTGTGTGTGTGTGTGTGTGTGTGTGTGTGTGTGTTTTGAATGATGTGTTGTATGCATCGGTGGATAGAAAAATGTGGAGAATGGAGAACGTGGTGGCGAAAGGTAAAGTAGTTTGTAAGATAATGTGTTGTGTGAATAACGGAATTGTATCATGGAGTCCGTGAGTCCATGATACAATATCACGTTATATCAAACAATATCATAGCTTATACTCCAAAAAAAAAAATTCGTGATATTGTTTTGTAATATAATATCACCCGTTATACTACACAATATCACAGCTTACAGTATCACACGTTATACTAAACAATATCACAGTTAAAAAAAAAGTTTATGAAAAAAAAAATTCGAAAAAAAAAATCGTGATATTGTTTTGTAATACAATATCACACGTTATAATAAACAATATCACAGCTTACATAAAAAAAAATCGGAAAAAAAAATTTGAAAAAAAAATTTGAAAAAAAAATCGAAAAAAAAACTTTGAAAAAAAAAATTCTAAAAAAAAAATTTCTAAAAAAATATTCGAAAAAAAAAAATCGTGATATTGTTTTATGGACTCATGTACTCAAATATATAAATGGACTCACCGGATCTTGCCTATATATATATATATATATATATATATATATATATATATATATATATATATATATCGGCCGAATCCGGTGAGGCCGTTAATTATGGCGAGGCGGCCGACCTCACCAAATTCCACTATTACAAATACACGCTATAACAACGGTCAAAAACCGTTGTTATATAAAAAAGCGGACGTTGTTAAAGCGTCCATTGTAAAAGGTTTTAACAACGGTTGGTTTTCTTAAGGAAACCGTTGTTAAAACTATTAACAACGGTTTTAAGTATAAAAACCCGTTGTGGAAAGTGTGACTCAATTTTGGGGGGAAAGTTATAACAACGGGTTTTAATATACAAAACCGTTGTTATAACTAAAGACAACGGGTTGTTTGTAAATAACCGTTGTTGTTTGTTCTTAAAAAATAAAAAAAAAATTAAATTAAATATTACTAGATGCATGCATAATTACGGCCCGTTATAATTCCGATGCATGCATTATTACTGACATCACTGTGCATATGAACAGACAATATGGAATGAGAAGGGTTAGTAATAAGATTTGAAGCAGCATTGAGAGATATGATGATGATTATGCATGGCACAACTTCCTAACATATATATTAATTAAAAAACAACTCAACCCACACATTGCTTAGTATAAATACATTGCATTATCTCAACTAACATTTCCATTATCTCAATATATACATCTCCAAACCCTAATTTAACTGCTAAAACAAACTCCAGATAAATAACCCTACTTAATCTTTCAAAACAAGCTCCAAACTCCAACAAAATGAATGATTTCATCCTTAAGACTCTTACTATGATCGAGAACAACAACAGTTTCATTCGCCGGTTGCTCCATATTGAGGAAAGTTTCAAGAGCTACCTTGCGGATGCTCGATCCCATCAAGGACGCCAAAGAAGATGGCTTGACGGGCAGCAGCGATTGCGGCTATATGACGATATAGCAATCACGAACGAAACCTCCAAATAGCCAAGGAGGAGAGGACGGATATGATAGAGGAGAATAAGATCCTCTATGAAAATATAAGAATTGCATTTTCATTAATGTAATTTTTTTTTAATTTATGTATTTATATATATATATATATATATATATATATATATATATATATATATATATATATATATATATATATACATACATATATATATATATATACATACATATATATATATACATACATATATATATATATATACATACATATATATATATATATACATACATATATATATATATATATATATTAATTATGTTTATCTTGCTTCTTCATCTTGCTTCTTCATTGTTTTACTAACTAATTATGCGAACAATACTTAAACAAATAACATAATGGTCGATAAAAACACATACATGCAAAAGAAATAATTAGAAAAAGAAAATAATGACGATGAAACTAACAGTGACGGCGAGATTTACCTGATAAATACAGAACGTAAGAGACGATGAAATCAACAGTGACGGCGAGAAGATAAAGCGACGATGAGAAAGAGAGAAAGAGAGAAAGAGAGAAAGAGAGAAAGAGACGATGAGAAAGTGTGTTTTTTGTGTTTGTGTTTGTCTGCTGTGTTTGTGTTTGTGTATTAAGGGTTGTGTTTTGTGGCTGCAGCAGACTTGTGTTTGTGTGGTTTATAGTATGGAAGGTATTGACAACGGTTATTAAACAACAACCGTTGTCAAATATGTTTTAACAACGGTTGTAAAAAACACCCGTTGTCAAATATGTTATAACAACGGGTTACAAAAGTAACCGTTGTGATTACTTTTCACTAACTTTGCGCCAATTTTGCGCCAAATTATTAACAACGGTTGTGCATGTGCGACCCGTTGTTAAAACTAATAACAACGGTTTTTATAACCATACCCGTTGTAATTAAGTTTAGTAAAATTTGCGCCATACATTCTACAACGTCTATTGTGATTTTCGTGAATAATCGTTGTTAAAGGGGCGTTGTAGTTGCCTGGATTTGTAGTAGTGTTCCTTCATTAATCCTTCATTTATGGACTAACTTCCTATTATTCATTGGACTTAAAATTGAGAAGTCATTCCAAATCTTTTCATTTAGCCCAAAATACTTTCTCTCACTAAAATATTAAATCATACAATAGCCCAATTACACACTATCGCTCTAAAATATACAAACAAAATTGTTTTCCTAAAAATTCTTCAACAACCAAGCTCTCGTTCGTTCAACGGAAATTCTTCAGCAAAGCTCATCAATTTGTTCATCGATTGTTCGTGGATTTCATTAAAAAAACATTCAACAACGTTGATTCAAGTAATTTCAGAAGAAAAATCGATTAATTTTCAGGTAATTTCATAATTTTGATCAAAATTGAGTATATTCATACAATTCTGTCAATTCACTCATAAATTGATGATATCAGGTTCGAATTTGATCAAATTGAACGATTTTGTAAATAGAACGTTTGAATTTGACCAATATTTTGAGCGATTTCCTTTTTCTCGCGATTTCGTACTACTTACTAAATTGTTTTTGACGATTTTGCAGCTCTAATTGCTATGGAGATTGTAGATATTACAATGACTGATGATATTAGTGTTATTGAATCAGGTATATCGTTTTTTATGTAATTTTTGTAAAATCTCATGTTTTCTGATTCAATTTGCATTTGTCAAAATTTCTGCTCGATTATTATGGAATATATGGATCGATATTGTATTTCAGTTTTTTTGCAAGGTTTAGTTTATGAATTGAGTTGAATTTGTGAATCTTAGGACCTAATTGTGTGACTGTATGAGTTGGTTGAATTGTTACTGTAAGGGTTTATGAATTGAGTGGATTTTGCTGTTTGGTGAATCTCAGACCTTATTTTGTGAATCTCAGACCTAGTTTAGTGAATCTTAGAGCTTGTTTTGTGAAACTTGGTCATCATAAGTGGTTAGAATCACCTTTTCTACTCTTTTACTTATTTGGTGAATCTTAGACCTTATTTTGTGAATCTCAGACCTTAGTCAGTGAATCTTGGCAAATGATGATAGTGTGATAATTAATTAAAATATAAGTAATATTCAGCAAACTTAAAAATCTTGTAATTTTTCATCACATAAAATTTCGCAGGTTCATGGCTTTCGAATTAACTAAACAACAACATTCAAAAATAAAATAAAATGAAAAGCTGAAAAATTAAGCAAGATATGATATTTGTTTAGTTTATCAATCACCCCTATTTGTTTGAGGCAATGCACATAGAGCAATATTGATATAGCTATAGGTGCACCATTCATCTGCATTAGCGAGTGATCTTCCTGCGTGTTTAGATGAATATGGGACTCTTCTACATACTGGAGTATAGTTAAAATATTTTGAATCAAGCCTTGATGCTACCCATAGAAAGGGCCCCTGAACTTGGGAATAAGTAGCCAGCCATTCAAATCTAGTACGCCCAAATTGCTCGAACTTCTCCTGCAACTTAAAAGCCTGTTTGCAGCTAGTGTCATTTGTGCCAAATTGAATTAGTACTAATCCCATAAAATGAGAAGTCTGCCTGCACATAACAGGCACCAAAGACTCTATCTCATAACCTTGTCTCGTTAAACAATCTGCCAATTTAGAGAGGTCGTGACAAACATACTTCCCTTTTTTATCCATATAACCTGGAACATTCGCCAAAACATAAGTATAAGGGAATACAAATAAATGAGACATTGTGTGCAATAGGGATTTTTGAAATGTTTTACAGAAGAGAGAAGAGAGGTTATTGGTATACACTATTATGTTTCAGAAATTAGATATTTATAGGCCTGGTATTTGGCACAACTGTCAACAGTGCCTGTTCACATTACCCATATATTAATTTTTTTGATTGAATGCTTGATTGTTCATTGTCCTTTTCTTGGGAATGGAAGTCTTATTTATAAATCAACAAAATATCCTCATACATATAACCTGACCTTTTCTTAAAAGTGAACTCATAATTTTCACCAATTTTTTTTTAAATTATTTGAACTAATAATCTGATACTTTATTTAGTGAATCCCGGACTTTATTTGGTGAATCTCAGCCTTTATTTAGTGAATCTTGGGCCTTATTTTATGAATCTCTGTTGTTAAACGTTACTGATGCAATTTATTTATTTCTTTTTGTGTGAAGCAGAGACCATAGTTTGTGAAACTAGAAGGTTATTTTGTGAAACTTAATAACTAATATATACAACCTGGGTAAGATTAAAAACTGAACTAATAATCTGAACCAAAAAGTGAACTTGTGAATCTCAGTCCTTGTGTTTGTGAATCCTAGAGCTCTTTTTGTGAATCCTTTAGGAATGACCTATTCTGCTCTCTTCCTTGCTCAGATAATATCCTCAGACTTTATTTGTGAATCACAGACCTTGTTTAGTGAATCTTAAGCCTTGTTTTGTGAATGTGAGATGTGACTTTGTGAACCTTTTATCTTCTTAGGTGTTGATTCAAATGTCAACAACTACTCACAGTGTAGTGTGACGCCTCGTGTCGGTTGTGGTGAGGTTCCTTGCTCTAATGTTGGTTCTGCTCAGGCTAGTGAGGGTTCTACTGCTGTCTTAACAACCCCTACAATGCCAACTATTTCCACACCTACTACTTTGGTTACTTACACACCAGGTGGCACTGAGCAATGGATAAGTAGGATTGAAGAGAAGTTTACACCCGTGGTTGGCAAAACATTTATGGACTTAGAGTTAGCAATGTTGTTCTATAAAATTTATGCTATTGCTTGTGGGTTTGAAGCAAGGAAGTCTTCAACTAAGAGGTTTAAAGATGGTCTTATTCGAACAAAATGCATGGTTTCTCATCGTCAAGGTTTTAATAACAGGAAAAATCGTCCTCCCAAACCTGATGCAAAAACAACAACCGTTGAAACTGGTGACAAAACAAAAGCTGGTGCAATAAGTGGAAATAGAAAAACAAAAGCTGCTAAAACCAGTACGAAAAAGGGTGGAGGTGCAGGTGAGGCTGAGAGTTCCAATAAGAAAAGTGGTACAAGAATAACTAAAATTAAAATGTGAGGTTGTGAAGCAATGATAAAATTCATGTTCCATGAAAAGATGTACAAGATTGAACAATTCCGTGAGGGTCACAATCACCCAGTGACGCCTGTCAAAAATAGGGAATTTGAGAAACTTGCTGTTAATATAAATCAACTGAACGAATATCATAAGCAATTGATTATCAAAAATTCGAGATTAAATGTCGGGGCTAGTTTAACATACAAATTATGCAAGGAACAAGCAGAGGGTTTCGAAAATGTTGGAGCTACCCTTACGCAGTTCAAGAATTTCCAATGGAATGTAAAGTGTCTACTTAATGGCAAGGATGGACATATGTTCATCTCTCGTTTAGAAACCCTCCGAGAAAAAAAAGGGTTGGTATTTTCATATGAAATAGATGCTGATAGTGCTTTGACAAGAATTTTTTGGACAAATGCGGATTCCATCAGATGTTACGCATTGTTTGGTGATGCTATTTCATTCAATCCAACCTATGGAACGAACAAATATAACATGAAATTTGCACCTTTCACTGGGATTGACAATCACAAAAAGTCAATAACATTTGGATGCGTGCTTTTAGATCATGAAGATGATGACTCATTTATTTGGGCATTTCAGCAGTTCCTGAAAGCAATGAGTGGCAAAGAACCCAATTACATCATCAGTGCCCAAGATGCCGGAATAATAAATGCAGTTCCAGGTGTGTTCGGAATATCTTACTTTTGTGAAACTGGTTATTTATTTGGTGAATCTAGGAACATTATTCGTGAATCTTGAAGTTTATTTTGTGAATCATAGAGCGTGTTTTGTGAAACTTGATCATAAGTGGTTAAAATCATGTGCTTTGCTCTTTTCCTTATTTTGTGAATCTTAGAGCTTGTTTTGTGAAACTTAGATCTTGATTTGTGAAACACAAAGCAAATATTCTTAAATTTGGTCATAAGTTGTTGAAATTGCCTATTTTGTTATTTCTCTTATCTTGTGAATCTGAGACCTTGTTTAGTGAATCTTAGAGCTTGATTTGTGACCAAAGATCTCTGACAATAGATAATGTGGATTTTGTGACTTGCAGCCGTGTTCAAAAAAGCAAGACATCGCTTTTGCATGTGGCACATTATGAAGAAAGTAACAGACAAGGTTGGGAGCACAATTTGCAAAGAGACTGATTTCTTAAGTCGTCTGAACAATGTTGTCTAGAGCGAGGACTTGGAGCCTGAGGAATTTGAAGAGAATTGGGCTAAGGTCATTAGCAAGTTTTCGTTAGAAGAAAATAAATGGTTGACTGACAAGTTTGCGGAACGAGATAAGTGGATACCCGCTTATTTCAGGAATGTGCCGATGGGCAACATTTTAAAAACCACACAAAGATCAGAGAGTTCGAATAGCTTCTTCAAGAGATTTGAAAATAAATATGGAACTCTCGTAGAATTTTGGATGAGATTTGAGAGTGCCATGGACCAACAAAGGCACAATCTAAAGCTTCTTGAAGCACAGAGCCACAACTCAATGCCTGAAACCCTATTCGGGTCAAACTGGGAGGCCCATGCAGTGAAGGTCTATACACATGAAGTGTTCTTTGACTTCCAAGAGGAGGTTAAATTTTCGGTAAATGCGTGTATTGTTTGTGGATACACCCCACCAGATCCAGTAACTAACTTTGAAGTTTCAATTGTTGAGCATGCAAACAAGTGAAAGAGATATGCAGTTGAGTAAAATAGAAGAACAATGGATGTCCGTTGTGCATGTAAATTGTTTGAAAGGAAAGGTATCTTATGCAACCACATCATTTGGATTTGCTCGAGAAAGTTTAAGGAAATACCTGAGAAATACATTTTGCGTAGGTGGAGTATGAATGCACTCAGAAACCCGGTTTATGATTTGAATGGAAATCTACTGGAAAACTATGATCTTACTGGTAATAGTAAATTTGGAATGTCTCGGGTGTGGTCTGAGATTTACGCAACTGTTGGTATGCTCAAAAGAAAAGAAGAAGAGTCAGATATGAGAGAGTTTGCCAAGCTAATAAAAGAATTCCGAGAGAAGTTGGAGCCAAACCCAAAGCCTTTGACCAAAGAACAAGAATTGGAGGCCCTTCTTAACTGCAAAGCTCCAAAAGACATCAAGATCTTACCACCTAAAGTCTCTAGAAACAAAGGTAGTAGTAAAAGGATGGTGAGCAGCGAAAATAAGGTAATTATGAAGGCAAAAAAACCGAAAAGGTTGTGTGCTAAGTGTAAACGCATGTCACACCACGATAAATGAAATTGTCCAAATGAGTTTGCATAGCATCCTCCTAAGAATCAAGTATGTATAATTTTAATTGAAAACGCAACTACTATTGTCTACTAATTCTTTTTTTTTTTCAAAAAGTATCTAATCAAGGTTTAATTCTTCACATAGGGAGACACATCGGAAGAAGAGGAAGAAGGGGAAGAAGTCGAGAATGAAGAACGATGTAAAGGAGTATTCTTAAGCAACGAGAATAGAGATGACGATTGAAGAAGACAAGTTTTAAGCTCGTTTTATTTTGGTCAATGTTGTGAATCCTGTGAATCCTGGACCTTATTTTGTGAAACTGGAACGTAAAATTGTGAAACTTGGTCCTGAATCTAGCATTAAGCGTTTTTATCATTTCAGACCTTATTTTGTGAATCTCAGACCTTATCTTGTGAATCTCAGACCTTGTTCAGTGAATCTTAGGGCTTGTTATGTGAAACTTTGTCGTGGTTTAAAGTCATCTATTTTGCTCTTAATTTTGTGAATCTCATACCTTATCTTGTGAATCTCAGACCTTGTTCAGTGAATCTTTGGGCTTGTTATGTGAAACTTAGTCGTGGTTTAAAGTCATCTATTTTGCTCTTAATTTTGTGAATCTCAGACCTTATCTTGTGAATCTCAGACCTTGTTCAGTGAATCTTAGGGCTTGTTATGTGAAACTTGGTCGTGGTTTAAAGTCATCTATTTTGCTCTTAATTTTTTGAATCTCAGACCTTATTTTGTGAATCTCAGACCTTGTTCAGTGAATCTCAGGGCTTGTTACGTGAAACTTGGTCGTGGTTTAAAATCATCTATTTTGCTCTTAATCTTGTGAATCTCAGACCTTAGCTTGTGAATCTCAGACCTTGTTCAGTGAATCTCAGGGCTTGTTATGTGAAACTTGGTCGTGGTTTAAAATCATCTATTTTGCTCTTAATTTTGTGAATCTCAGACCTTATCTTGTGAATCTCAGACCTTGTTCAGTGAATCTTAGGGCTTGTTATGTGAAACTTGGTCGTGGTTTGAAGTCATCGATTTTGCTCTTTATTATGACTTTACAACTATCAAATATCTTTACAAGAGTTAATGAAGGCAACAATCTTTACAGCTTCCACCCACTTTTGCTCAACTCAATGACTTCACATCATCCCATCAACACGGACAATTGTCTTCTTTAATTAAACACCTATACAACCAAAAACAAGTACAATCAACTTATTTACGAAATATTCGCCAAAGTTATGAAGAAATGAACTTCACATCATTTTTAAGACAATGAAGTGTACCTTTTTAGTATTTTCATCCCATCTAAGTAGTTCCAACATGATCGATTTTCGATATTGTGGCAATTTCTGCAAAGAGCGACATATATTAATGAAGTATATAGACAACCAACCTATCTTTATTTGGTGAACCTCGGACCTTGTTTTGTGAATCTCAAAACTTGTTCAGTGAATCTCAGAGCTTGTTGATTTTAAACCACTTATAATGACCAAGTTTCACAAAACAAGCTCTAAGATTCACTGAACAATGTCTAAGATTCACAAGAAAAGGCTTTATTTTCGTATACTAATGAACTTACCTCAAAATATTCACTTTTGGTCCATAAACTATCATCGTCCAAGGCACTCAACCACTTCAACACAAAAACTCCACAATCATTACTAGACAAAAAAAACAGCAAATGGTTTAAAATCAACAAGTTCAAAATAATAACTATTGATTTGTTAACAAAAGGAAAAAGATACATGCTTACATACCATGTTGTTTATTGAGGGACTTCGAGATTGACAAATTCGTTCGTGTGCATGAACTCCAAAGATTTATATGACTCTCCCAAAATAGATGAAACATGAGGTAACTGAAAAAGAAAAGGCAATAACAAGATCAAAATATATTTTGGAGTATACTTTTAAAAGAAAAGGCAATAACAAAAATATTTTGGAAAAAAAAAAATCATACAAGCTCTTTGGCATGCTTGTTGTCAGGATCCACATTAATATCCCTGCTTGAGTCAAGGATGAAATTTTTTCCCTGCTTTATATCACAGACACAAGCCCACCAATGCTCCGGCGGCGTGTTACTATGGAAAGGGATAAAAACCTGAGATAGTAAATTTACAAGACAAACCAAGAGAATAATGCTATAATAAGAAAAATAAGGTCCAGGATTCAGAAAATAAGGTCAAGGATTCACAAAACAAGTTCACAAACTAAGGTCAAGGAGTTCACAAAATAAGGTCCAAGATTCACAAAACAAGGTCCAGGATTCACGAATTAAGTTCCAGGATTCACAAATAAGTTTACAAAATAAGTTCACAAAATAAGTTCCAAGATTCACCAAATAAGTTCCAAGATTCACAAAATAAGGTCCAGAATTCACAAAATAACGTCAAGGATTCACAAAATAAGTTCACGAATAAGGTCAAGGATACATAAAATAAATTCACAAAATAAGGTCCAGGATTCACAAAACAAGGTCCAGGATTCACGAAATAAGTTCACAAAATAAGGTGAAGGATTCATAAAATAAGTTAACAAAATAAGGTCCATGATTCATAAAACAAGGTCCAGGATTCACGAAATAAGTTCCAGGATTCCCAAATAAGTTCACAAAATAAGTTCACAAAATAAGCTCCAAGATTCCCAAAATAAGCTCCAAGATTCACAAAATAAGGTCCAAAATTCACAAAATAAGGTCCAGGATTCACAAAATAAGTTCACAAAATAAGGTGAAGGATTCATAAAATAAGTTAATAAAATAAGGTCCAGGATTCACAAAACAAGCTCCAGGATTCACGAAATAAGTTCCAGGATTCACAAATAAGTTCACAAAATATGTTCACAAAATAAGCTCCAAGATTCACAAAATAAGGTCCAGGATTCACAAAATAAGTTCACAAAATAAGGTGAAGGATTCATAAAATAAGTTAACAAAATACGTTCCAGGATTCACAAATAAGTTCACAAAATAAGTTCCAAGATTCACAAAATAAGCTCCAAGATTCACAAAACAAGTTCCAAACATATCAATGACCTACAAATAAGTAAAATAAACATCACAAATATCTGACCTTGTCGATATGGCTACTAGCAAGTGGAGTGTAACTGTCCTTTATGTATTGACCCCAAATAACGGGGTTGTTTTCTCGATGAAGACCCTACAAGTCACAAGAACGCAATTTTAGAAACAAAGCAACTTTAAGAACGCAAAATACTTGAATATCAACATATAAAGGATTTGAGACTGACAAATATTGTTGTTGGCAAGTAGAGTAAATTTGTTCTACCGAGTGTGCACTTAATTCCAAACATATCAATGACCTACAAAATTAAATTTGTTAGGAAACATACACATCGAGTGACCTGATTTTATGAAACGTGAACAAAATGAAACAGGTTGAGTGGCGTGAACAAAATGAAACAGGTTACTTACCTGATCCATAATAAGGCCACGCGGTGCAAGGCTATGCAAAGCATCTCTTGTGACTTCCATCCACGGAGTGGACACCATAACCTCACTTCATTATTGATAAAATGCAATTAGTAGATATATTTATTACAATAAAAAAAATAAAAAAATCAAAGCAAAAATATGACATTACTGTTTATCTTTCTTTGATCTCTTTCGAACAAAATTCACCAATTCCACGTCAGTGTATCGAGGCCATTCTAGTGCATCATTTTGTACTATTTCTTTGGATAGGTTCTCAGAACATGAAATAATTTTATCCCACGCCCTCAACTCCTTACTGGCAGATGGTTTATCGAGGCCGGAAACAATTGGTGTAGAAGGGGGATCACTATTCTTTACCACAGGAGGAGGAGGAGTAGAAGTCTCAGGAGTATCTAGAACAGTAACGGTGGGGTGAGTGGGCTCACTGTTCTCAAAACATGTAATAATTTGATCGCACGCCCTCAACTCCTTACTGGCAGATGGTGTAGAAGGAGGATCACTGTTCCCTACCACAGGAGGAGGAGGAGGAGTAGAAGTCGCATGAGTAGCTAGAACAGTAACAGTGGGGTGAGTGGGCTCATTGACGAAAGGGACATCATCAATAGCACTGGAACTTGTTTGCATATCTCTTATACTTGTTCTCCTCCTTGTACTCAACCCACCATTCTTGATTATGATGATCATCCGCTACCACTGTGGGCTCAGAATGGTCAGGTTGGTCATCATTGACAGGAGGGACATCATCATTGACGGGAGGAACATCATCAATAACAGTATTATGAGAGGGAGATAAAAGATGATCAGGTTGTTCATCAGCTTGAATACAAGACGTTGAAGGTTCACCAAGTGGTATGATTTGGCATTCTGGTTTTGGTGGTGAACGGCGTGACTGTATTGGTTGCAAAGCTTCACCCATCACGTCCAATGCCTCCAAAAATTCAGCTAGATTATCCCCACTATTACCCTCCACACTCTCCTGGACATTACCCTCCACACTCTCCTGTACATTACCCTCCTCATTATTGTCTTCTTGAAATAACCTAAAACCATCTGCCATACCATCTGTAGGGAAATATCCGTAAAATTCCCTTAAATTTTAAGGATTATAACGCAAATTTAACATGCGATTATTGTCATAAAACAAAATTACAATAGAAATGATAAAGAACAAAGAATCAAACTCGGGTCCTTGCAAATTCGGCCTAAGAACAGAAATCAAAGTAGATTTCCTCCTAATCGTTGCACCCAAGACCGTCTGAGACTATGCCCCTATTGCTAAAAAGTGCTCTCTAATTGACTTGCAATATTGAGAGAGTATATGTCAGTTTTCTGATGAGAGAGATCTAAGATTTTTAGAGAAAATTCTTCTCCAAAACCCTAATTTTCTTGCAAAATGATGCTTAGGTCAAAAAGAGAGGGACTCCTCTTTTTGTTCCATTCGGTCGACCAAACCGTGGGTTAGGGAGGAAGTGGGCTTTCCACTTTCTCCTTATTTTAACTCGTGGTTTGACTCGATTTTCGCTAAATGTACATGACGGGATTTTATCATAAATCGTCATCGGTTATCGGTTATTAAAATATCAACTAATAACATGACTCAGTCGATATATTAATACTTGTCCGACAAAGACGATATTGTATAATAAATTAATTCAATATACATTAATTAAATATAAATCGTTTATATTCAATTTACAAATTAACCGCTTAATTTGCCTTAGCCCGTATTATTTAATCCGTATTAAATAATTATCTCAACATCGCATTTGACTAATTACTAGTCAATAACTCCGACTAACTGCTTAGTCATTTTAGGCATCAACATGACTGTATTTTCATACCGTCACATCTCTCAAACGTATCCTATAGGTGTGACTTTTAGGGACCAGTTGATCACCGCCATCTGTATGACAATAACGTCAAACTTATCTAGCAAGCCAACCGTTATTGATAAACGTGGACCAACTGATAATAGTACAAAAGTATGCCCTTTGATCCTTTTAGAGATTTAAATGTTATTACACTAACTGTAGAGGACACCAGCCCCAACAAGCTCCCACTTGTCCGTACAAGTGTATGTGTAATAACGTTATCCGCACTAACTGGAGGACACAGCTCCAACAAACTCCCACTTGTCCGTACAAGTGTATGTGCGATAACCGATTCTCATATTCATTTAAAATTTCTCCCACTCAATGTAAAACAATTTGCAGATCCGGATCCGCAAAGGTCGTATTTTACAATCGATCTGTATCTAGAGTGGTTTCCCCGACTAGAGAGTAACTCAACTGATAAAACGAATTCGTATTCGAGCATGGCCATGCATTTCGATTCTGACTCCTCGAGTGGCCCCGAGAAATATCGAGTACACGATAAAGGCTGAATATTTCCTTCAACTCGACTCCTTCCGATCTAAGCACAATATGAAATGACCCAGAAAAAATCTACTTGGCCCCCTGTTACGGATGACCGTGAGAAAGAAACCAAAGTCACCCAAAATCTGCCGTAGTCTCAAGAGACAGTCGATAGTCAAAAGAATCGACTCTTAGGATCACCATGGAGGTCCTATCCACGACCTGGCACCGAATGTTATAAAACATTTAGGACTCCACGTCGATGTCACAATTGTGTCCTACGAGATATCCGTATAATTCGCCTCTGTGATTGGTCAGTCAACCGGTTGACTTATGGCTCGTTGAACCCACCATCAACCAACGTCACAAAATAATTGCCAGAGTTATCAGCTCATGTGGGCAATCAAGGACTGAAAAGATATAATGTTTGTTCAGTTCACTTTGTGGTGTTCAAAATTGTCGTACAATTCCACATGAAAAACAAAATATATAAATATCAAAACGATGATGTCGTATAGAGTACACAAGAAAATGAATCTAATTCATAAAAGAGTACTACAGCTCAGGAACACGTTTAATTCCCATGGAATTAACATGCCCTTCATGCTTATCTTGTCGTAATGGTTTAGTGAGAGGATCTGCTATATTATCATGTGCAGCAATCTTTTCTATCACTACTTCCTTTTGCTCCACGTAATCTCGGATTAGATGAGCTTTCCGTTGTACATGTCTAGACGCGACATGGTACTCGGACTCAGTCGTAGAATCTGCTGTAACACTTTGTTTGGAACTCTTCCAGCTGACTATAGCGCCATTAAGAGTAAAAACGAATCCAGACTGAGATTTCGAGTCATCTCGATCCATAAGTCAATGCCCAATCTTTAGTCCTCTGTAGGTACTTAAGAATGTTCTTGACAGCCATCCAATGTGATACACCTGGATGCTGTTGGAATCGACTTGTCATACTCAATACATATACCACGTCTGGACGTGTGCATATCATGGCATACATGATTGATCCTATAGCCGAGGCATAAGGAATCCGTGTCATGCGCTCTTTCTCTTCCGGTGTCTCTGGTGCCTGAGACTTGCTCAAATGCACCCCTGGAGCCATAGGAAGAAACCCCTTTCTTGGAGTTAGTCATGCTGAATCTCTCTAGAATCTTGTCTATGTAAGACTCCTGACTGAGAGAGAACATCCGACGTGATCTATCTCGATAGATACGGATGCCCAAAATTCTTTGTGCCTCACCCAGATCTTTCATCTGGAAATGGTTCTTCAACCATACTTTTACCGAAGTTAAGAGAGGTATGTCATTCCCAATCAGGAGTATGTCATCAACATACAATATTAGGAAGACAATCTTGCTCCCACTCGACTTGATATATAGACATGGTTCCTCGACCGATCGAGTAAATCCATTTTCTTTTATCACTTGGTCGAAACGATGATTCCAACTCCTAGAAGCTTGCTTAAGTCCACAAATGGAGTCCACCTCGGATTTCATGGCCTCAAGCCATAGCTTTGAGTCGGAAATACTCATGGCACCTTTATAGGTTGTGGGTTCACTACTCGTTAAGAGTCGAATGTCATCTATGTCTTGTTCCTCGACCATACCAATGTATCGGTCCGGAGGAATAGAGACTCTTCCCGACCTCCTAGGTTCCTCAGGAATATTAACCGCAGCCGGGATTGAAGGAACTGGTTCCTCCAATGGTTGCTCGGTATTTGGTTCTGGAATCTCCGACAGGTCGAAGGTTCTATCACTCTTTGCATTCTCGAGAAATTCCTTCTCTAAGAATGTCGCACTAGCCGCAACAAAAACACGTTGTTCGGTTGGCGAATAAAAGTAATGACCAAGTGTTCCTTTAGGATAACCTATAAAGTATGTCTTGACCGATCGCGGGCCGAGCTTATCCTCGTGTCTCCATTTGACATAAGCCTCGCAGCCCCAAACCCGTATAAAGGACAAGTTAGGGACCGTTCCCTTCCATAGTTCATATGGAGTCTTGTCACAGACTTTAGACGGACTTCGGTTAAGTATTAGAGCAGGTGACGAGAAGAGCATAACCCCATAATGAGTCGGGCAACACGGTGTGACTCATCATGGATCGAACCATATCAAGTAGTGTTCGATTTCTCCGTTCGGACACACCATTCAACCGAGGTGTTCCGGTGGAGTTAAGCGTAGGGCAATCCCACAGTCCTTAAGGTGTTGATCAAACTCGTGAGAAAGATACTCGCCACCACGGTCCGAGCGCAGTGTTTTAATCTTTCTACCAAAGTATGTTCTGTACCCGATTCTCGCGGTATTCCTTGAATTTCTCAAAGGATTCACTTTTGTGCTTCATTAAGTAGACATAGCCATATCTACTTAAATCGTCCGTGAAAGTGATGAAATACCTATAGCCTTCTCGTGCGGTGATTGACATAGGTCCACACACATCCGTATGTATGAGTCCTAATAGGTTAGCAGCGCGCATTCCAACACCTTTGAAGGAAATTCGAGTCATCTTACCAATGAGACATGATTCACACGTGCCAAATGATTGAAAAATCAAAGGCCGAGATAGCTCCATTCTTTATGAGCTGTTTTACGCGTTTCTCATTAATGTGTCCCATACGGCAGTGCCATAGATACGTTTGATCTTTGTCACCAACCTTTAACTTCTTATTCATTACGTGTAATATTTCGGTGGTCTGATCTAAAACATAAATTCCGTTCATGGAGACTGCCTTGCCATAAATTATATCGTGTAATGAGAAAATGCAATTATTATTCTCTATTACAAATGAAAAACCAAGTTTGTCAAGTGCAGAAACTGAAATAATGTTTTAGAAAGACTGGGTACATAATAGCAGTTATATAAAAATAACTTAAATCCGCTAGGAAGCTGGATCACGTATGTTCCCCTCGAGACGGTAGCCAATCGTGCTCCATTCCCGATACGCAGGTCCACCTCACCCTTTACGAGGGGTTCGATGTTTCGGAGCCCCTGCACATGATTACACAGATGAGAACCACAACCAGTATCTAGTACCCAAGTTCCGTAACTTGCGTGGTTAATCTCAATCATATGAATAAAAGTAGAAGAGAAAGAAGACATACCAACAGGTTTAACGCGACCTGCTTTTATGTCCTCATGATAAACAGGACATGTACGCCTCCAATCCCAGTCTTGTGGCAATGATGGCATTCCATGTTATCATTCTTGCTCTTTGTCGTGCCTGATGAGTTGCTCGACTCACCAGGCCCACTCTTACCAGATCCCGACTTCTTAAACTTCGGTTTGCCTACCGCTAGGTCTGCCTGAGCTTTGCCCTTACCCTTGCCCTTGTTTGACACAACGAGAACATCCTGTTTCAGGCTCCCACTGAACTTCATGTCCTTCTCGGTCTGTACGAGAAGGGAGTGCAGTTCATGGGGACTTTTCTTCAAATCATTCATATAGTAATTCGCTCTAAAGAGCGTAAAACCATCGTGGAGTGAATGAAGCATGCGGTCAATCACAATGTTCTCGCTGATTTTACAATCAAGCGCCTCCAGTCTCTCGACATTCTCAATCATGCTGAGAATGTGTGGGCTAACCGGTTGGCCCTTCTGGAGTCTCGCATCAAAGAAGCGAGTGGTATGCTCATAGGTCACGATTCTCGGTGCTTTCGAGAATTCCTTAGTGAGCGTGGTGAAAATCTTGTTTGCACCTTGGGCTATGAAGCGTTTCTGCAAATTGGATTCCATTGCAAAAATGAGTACGTTTTTAATCGCACCCGCTTCCATGACGAAGTCGCTATACTTGGAGACTTCGTTAACTCGAGCCGTGGAGCCTGGGGCTGGCGGGAGGGGCTCGATCCAGATACTTGAGCTTCCGTCGCGGTGGCGGCATTCCGTAATGCCGCCTCCCATTCCGTGAAGTTTGATTCATCATTCTTCATCCAAAGAGACCGATTCATCCGATTCATAAAGATCCGAAGCCAGGACTCACGGTCCAATGTGGCACTTGGCATTGGGTCATCGAGGATGCCACCATTATGTTATTAGCGAGTTTAAAAACGTGATCTACGCTGTAAAAGAAAGAAAAACAAAAACGAAATAAGCAACTCATCGAGGTGATTTAAGTCTATTTAAAATTCATTTTAATTGTGTAGACTCATTGCACTTGCATAATTGATCTACCTCAAGAATAATACAAGTGATCCCAAAACTCAATTTCCGTAAATTGATAAGCCAACTGTTTAGCTAATTCTTCCGTAAAAACTCTTGGTCGATAGATTTCCGTAAATCCTATCTATAGTCCACCATAATCACAGGATCGTACGAGTGACCATAGTGTTGAGATAAAATAAGTCAATCAGTTCCAACTTACCCGAAGTAGAAGGGGTCATATTATGCCTACCGACGAAGAAGGGATTCATTGGAGTTTGACCTATAAAGACTATTCTCAATTTTTGGTTATACGAGGAAGATCCCATCAACTTAGTTTTAATTCATTTTAAGTGAATGAATAACTAGCATTACGTGAATGAATTAACTTAGGTGATGGCTTAAAAACGTGTGACATAAGAATGTCATAGAAAACTAACGCGTAACCTCTATATGAGTCAGTTTTCATGCAATTATTAGGTGGTTTGGTTTTAGGCGGAATATGATGCAAATAATCGTTACAAAAAAACATAAAAATAAAAGAATGCAAAAACGTAAATAAAAAATCCTAGTGTGGCCTATCCTAGCAAAAAGAACATAATACAACTTTGGAATCCACCGTTGGACCCGAGAAGCTTGTCTTGATGTTCCATCTTTGTCCATGCAGCGGGAGTGAGCATCCGATCTCCATCTTTGGTCTTCTCAAAAATTACAATTAAAATTTACAAAATATAAACCTATTTACATTCTAAATAAAAACTGTAATTACAAGTGAAAAATCCAAAAAACGGAGATGCGAGATCTCAAAATACAACCAAGACCGTGTTCCATCATTACGGTAACACGTTCTACTAAGGCCACACTAAGTTACAACTGTTTGTAAATAAAATAAATACGTAATTAAAAGCATTCAAGACATTCAACAATAACGATAAATAAAATGCATCAACTAAAACAAATTTATTCGTGACATAATTCCGTAATTATGTTAAATTTATCCAAACCACCAAAGACAATTAAAATTATGTGATAAAACCGATTTAATCAACTTAATTTTAATTCATTACAATCCGTTACTTTAAATCGTTTTAAAATAACTAAATGGTACGTGAGTGAACCGTTTCACTATCAAGCGAGTGTACAACATCCGTATGATGTACATTTTATGGCCAAAAGAGAATTTAAAACAAAAAGAATAAAATTCAATGCTGCCAAAACGAAATCCCTCGATCCAGGGACACAAGTTCTCGATCGAGGAACAAAAAAAGGGTCGATCGAATGAAGCTGCCATTCGATCGAGAGGTTGCCAAACAGTAAGTACTCGATCGACAGGACTCGAGGTCGATCGAGGACTCATATTAATATCTTTGCTCGATCGAGTACGAGGATTTCTCGATCGAGCAGTGGGGTTTTAAAAGAGGTCGATCGAGTGAAGCATGTGCTCGATCGAATGAAAACAACACTGATAGAGGTCTCGATCGAGTAGAAAATTGCTCGACCGAGAGCAAAACATGCTGAAACTTTAAAAACCCTCGTGAAAACAATTGGTAAAACAAAAACCAATGTAATTTTGATCTAAAACGCATAAAATCAATTCTACAATTGACAAAACTTAACATATTGCTATAATCTCCGTATAAAATAACAATATGCAAAAGAACAAATCGAAAACAAAACAAAAAAACAGCCGTGTAACACATGAGGCCGCACGGTTTTCGAGACAAAAACAACCGTTTCAAATCGTTTTATTGAAAATCACATTGAAAAATATACGTGGCCTCGCTCTGATACCACTTGTAGGGAAATATCCGTAAAATTCCCTTAAATTTTAAGGATTATAACGCAAATTTAACATGCGATTATTGTCATAAAACAAAATTACAATAGAAACGATAAAGAACAAAGAATCAACCTCGGGTCCTTGCAAATTCGGCCTAAGAACAGAAATCAAAGTAGATTTCCTCCTAATCGTTGCACCCAAGACCGTCTGAGACTATGCCCCTTGTGCTAGAAAGTACTCTCTAATTGCCTTGCAATATTGAGAGAGTTTATGTCGATTTTACGATGAGAGAGATCTAAGATTTTTAGAGAAAATTCTTCTCCAAAACCCTAATTTTCTTGCAAAATGATGCTTAGGTCAAAAAGAGAGGGACTCCCCTTTTTGTTCCATTCGGTCGACCACACCGTGGGTTAGGGAGGAAGTGGGCTTTCCACTTTCTCCTTATTTTAACTCGTGGTTTGACTCGATTTTCGCTAAATGTATATGACGGGATTTTATCATAAATCGTCATCGGTTATCGGTTATTAAAATATCAACTAATAACATGACTCAGTCGATATATTAATACTTGTCCGACAAAGACGATATTGTATAATAAATTAATTCAATATACATTAATTAAATATAAATCGTTTATATTCAATTTACGAATTAACCGCTTAATTCGCCTTAGCCCGTATTATTTAATCCGTATTAAATAATTATCTCAACATCGCATTTGACTAATTACTAGTCAATAACTCCGACTAACTGCTTAGTCATTTTAGGCATCAACATGACTGTATTTTCATACCGTCACATCTTTCAAACGTATCCTATAGGTGTGACTTTTAGGGACCAGTTGATCACCGCCATCTGTATGACAATTACGTCAAACTTATCTAGCAAGCCAACCGTTATTGATAAACGTGGACCAACTGATAATAATACAAAAGTATGCCCTTTGATCCTTTTAGAGATTTAAATGTTATTACACTAACTGTAGAGGACACCAGCCCCAACACCATCTACAGCTGCAACTAGTTTAGAAACTGTTGCTGAGGAAGGTAGTTTGCTGAGAGCTTGGCTAGCAAGAGATTTGTACTCCACGAAAGCTTGAGCCATGACCTTTGCGGAAACCGCAAGTTTATTAACAAACTCAGTAGTACTACCTGAATTATTAGGTAGAGGAGGATCAACATTTGCGGAAAGCGCAAGTTTATTAACAAACTCAGTAGGAGGATCAGTAGGTTCTTCATCTTCAGAATGTTGTTGTTCACTTGTTGGCTTTGAAGACTGCCTAAACTCAATAGTAGGCAAAGGTGCACTCGGTGGCTTTGAAGACTGCCTAAACTCAATAGTAGGCAAAGGTGCATGTGTCTTATGCTGAGTGATGACTAGTGGAGGCTCAATAGAACCCCTTCCGAAAGTTTTATTGTCCGATTTTTTGCCATTCACTTCCTCCTTAAGTCTCTGGGATATAGCTTCTTTAGTCCAAGTTGAGAGCGTTGGAAACTGCCGAGTAACAAGGCGTGATTTGAAGACACATCGGTCTAGATAAATAAAAACCAAGACCATAATAGGTCCACCAAACCAATTTTCTTTCAGCTTTTTGGTCTTCCACTCCTCCTTTTGCCAAGACTCAACTTGGGAAGCCAATTTACGTTTGATGAAATTGCACCAGTTGAATTCGGAGATCAACTCAGTGTTTACCAAACTTTTAAGAAGTCTCAAACTTGCCCGATTGCCTACAACACCGCCAAAAAGAGCATTGAAGATATAAATGATGAAAGTGCGTTTGAAATCATCTCCACCATCTCTTTGTGTAGAGAGCTTTTGCATAATGTGTTTGACCTCAATGGAACTACCTTTGTATTGACTTCTGAACTCCTCCAAAACAGATACATAAGAAGGGCACTTGTCTCCAATTTTTGCTTCTTCGACAATGTTTGAACCCATTGGCAATCCCAGGCACATATGGATATCTTCCTCTAAAACAAGGAGTTTCCCATCACACAACGATCGTTTAAAGGGGTCATAATTTGAAACTAGCCAGTACGCCAAGTGACCCGGAACAACATCTGTTTTAAGATGCAATAGAGAACCAAATCCCATTTCTTGTATAGCTTCAATCTCCTTATCTGATGGTGGATTCTCCTTATTGTTGAGAAAGTTGTAAAGCCCAGCAGGAGACATCCGAGTCCTCAACACAGGCAGTCTGTCTTTGTAAATTCTTGTCTTTTTTGTAGCTGGCTCAGAGAGTGGTTCAGTAGCTTCAGTAGGTGCTTCAGTAGAATCAGCAGCTAGCTCAGAGAGTGCTTCAACACGTCGCTTCATTTTAGCCTGCTTCCTATTATGCACCAAGTAAGGCAAAATAACATCAGAACTAAAATAAAAAATGTAAACATTTTAAGTAAGTTTGACATCAGAGAAGGTGATTTCATCCACTTATTAACAAGTATAACAATATTATCTTCCAGTTTCACAAAACAGGGTCTGAGATTCACACAATTAGGTCCTAGATTCACGCAAGTAGGTCCTAGATTCACGAAATGCAAATGAGATGTAGCTACTGAAAACTTAACCAACAATACATTTTAAAACTGGCAATATAGAACATGCATCCAAAATGTGGGCTCATCAATCCCAGGAAAACCAAGGGCATTTGCCCCGAGCAGCGGAAAAAGAGCTCTCAAATCCTGATCTTCCTTCCGGGGGTTAAGAATGAAAGAGTGTTGTTCCGCCGGGCCTTGTACACACCGCCCGTCACACTATGGGAGCTGGCCATGCCCGAAGTCGTTACCTTAACCGCGCAAGCGGTTTCGAACAACAACAAGACTGACCCTCGTACCGTTTGGCAAAAGCTGGAAAGGAGGTTGGCCCACAAGATAATTCGGCCGTTGACAATTATCTTTATTCTCAAATCCTTTCGACCGTACCTTTCCTCGAGGAGGCCCCCAAGCTCTGCTTTTGACTTATGATCTGATTTCGAAGATTTAGCTCGATACGAGGCCCCTCTTCCAGGCCCATCACAAGGGAAACGAAACCTTCGAACGTGAGTCAGAGGAGAGGGTGGGAAGGCACCTATTCCAGTCCAGGTCCTGGGAAAAAGAAGACATATCTCGAGCAACCGAACGGATGTCCGGTGAATGATTGCCCGAGCGTTTTAAATCGAGACATCCCAATGCCTGCCTGTCCCGGATGGGTGTTCACCCCAAAGTGTTCCCGGACCGCGCCAACTTAGTCTTCTTCTGGTCCAGCAGACGCGGGAGAACATTAACCAACAACAGAGAAGGTGATTTCATCCACTTATTAAGGCAAAATAAGGCAGTTGTAATTCGTTAATAAGGAAATGCAAACTAAGTAAGGCAAAATAACATCAGAACTAAAATCCAAAATGTAAACATTTTAAGTAAGTTTGACAATAGAGAAGGTGATTGCATCCACTTATTAACAAGTATAACAATATTATCTTCAAGTTTCACAACACAAGGTCTGAGATTCACACAATTAGGTCCTAGATTCACACAAGTAGGTCCTAGATTCACGAACTGCAAATGAGATGTAGCTACTGAAAACTTAACCAACAATACATTTTAAAACTGGCAATATAGAACATGTATCCAAAAGAACATTAACCAACAACAGAGAAGGTGATTTCATCCACTTATTAAGGCAAAATAAGGCAGTTGTAATTCGTTAATAAGGAAATGCAAACTAAGTAAGGCAAAATAAGTCAAAATAACATCAGAACTAAAATCCAAAATGTAAACATTTTAAGTAAGTTTGACAATAGAGAAGGTGATTGCATCCACTTATTAACAAGTATAACAATATTATCTTCAAGTTTCACAACACAAGGTCTGAGATTCACACAATTAGGTCCTAGATTCACAAATGTAGGTCCTAGATTCACGAACTGCAAATGAGATGTAGCTACTGAAAACTTAACCAACAATACATTTTAAAACTGGAAATATAGAACATGCATCCAAAGAACATGCATCCAAAAGAACGATAAAGTAATCACAAAACCATACGCAAGCAAGCTTACAAAAACTGGCGGATAATGGCGAAGACGGAACGAAATAAGCAAGAGAATCGAAATCTACTAAAAAAATGGAATGGAACATACGAAAAAGAGGAGAAATCGCCTTCAATTATGCTCGCAAAAACCCTAAACCCTCAATAACAAAAACCTGCATAATAAAAACAATAATTTGACGAATTAAAGAAGTTGATTGAAAATTATCGTGAAGAATACGAAACAAAAGGAGGATGAATCGAAACTTGAGAAAGTAGATAGAAAATACCTAATTTTGGTGATTTAAAAGCTCAATGGTAATGGCGATTTAAAAGGTCAATGATAATGGTAATGCTAATGGCAGACGAAAAGCTTAATGATAATGGCGGATAATGGCGAAGACGGAAGTGAAATTGGAGCACTGAATATGGAAGTTGACGAGAGAGACAGTTAGTGAATATGGAAGTTGAAGAGAAAAGGAAGTTTGTATTCCTAATTTTGAAATTGTGAAATTTTGTCATGATAGTGGATCTTTAATTAAGAAGTTTGTATTCCTAATTTTGTGAATCTTGGAACTAATTACGTGAAACTGGAGGATGAAATTGTGAAACTTGGTCTTGAATAGTTGATCTTCACTTAAGATGTTTCTTTTACTAAATGTTGTGAATCCTGGAACTTATCTTGTCAAACTGGAACATAAAATTATGAAACCTAGACCTGAATCTAGCATTAAGTATTTTTGTGAATTTAGTCTTTACTCTTTTTTATAATGTGGATTTTGTGAATTTAGTCTTTAGTCGATGTCATTGTTTCCTAATGAAGTAAAGCCTGAATCCAGCATCGTTTCCCAATTTAGCCTGAATCCAGCATCGTTTCCCAATGAAGTAAAGCCTTTAGTTTATGACATTAAACATATAATTGTGCCAAAGGTATATCCAGACCTGAATCCATTAATCATGTAATGTACATAATACAGAAAAAGATGCTAATGAAATGAGAAGGCTTGCATTAAACATCTTTGTCTCTCAATAAAAGACCGTTATACGAAGTACAGCCGTCTCATCTTATGGTCAAATCCAAGTTTCACAATTTCTTGTAGCATTACATTCTCGACTACTCAAATACAAGACTACAGACTAATCAATTCATGGTTAATGAAACACCTATACAAACAAACAAGGTCATATGGCCGAATTTCACCATTAAATCTAGTACATCAACACAAGATAGATATAGCAGGCCTGCTGAAGCAACGGATGTCCGCCAGTGAACACATATCCATCGGAGAAAGATCATTTGCTTGCAAAAAGACTGTCATGTCATCAATGAAACACCTATACCATCAAAAACAAGTAACAATTAAGAGATTTTCACCCAAATTATTTACAAAATGTTCACCAAAGTTATGACCAAATGGACTTTGCATTAATTTTAAGTCAAGGAAGTGTACCGTTTTTGTATTTTTATCCCATTTAAGAAGTTCCAATATTATCTTCTTTCGATAGTCCGTCAATTTCTGCAAAAGAGATTTTCATACAGTATATATTTAATATGTAGCAATGGCAAGGTAGGAGGCAAAAACCCGTAAATTTATACCTCAAAATATTCACTGTTGGTCCATAAACTTTAATTGTCCAATGCATCCAACCATTTCAGCACAAACACTCCACAATCAAAACTACAAATAAATAAACATTTATGAGTAAAAGAAACATCTCAAGTGAAGATCCTCTATTCAACCATTCATTTCAGCAATATGGGATTGGGTACTTGGTTTTGGTTAGAGAGGGACCATTCAGGTCCAGTTTCAACCATTCAAACTTGTACGATAAAAACACAAATATTGCCTAAAAAACGAAGATACATGGTTACATACCTTGTTGTTTGTTGAGGGACTTTAAGGTTGACAATTGCGTTCATGTGCATCAACTGCAAAGGTTCAAATACAGATGAACCACCACAAAGAACAGATGAAACTTGGTACAACTGGAACATGAAAAAGCCAATAGAACATAAAAATATGATAGGGTTATATTTTTAAGAAACTAAAGATAAATACTCCCAAATAATTTAGGAAAAAATCATACAATCTCGTGGGCTGTGTGGTTATCAGGATCCGCATGTAAATCGGTGCTCGAGTCGATGATGAAATTTACTTTTTGCTTTAAATCGCAAACGCAAGCCCACCAATGATGACACTTATCGTTAAGCATAGGGATAAAAACCTGCAATAGACAAACCAATTAAAAATACACATGAACGAAAATAAATAAAAAAGAACATAAATAACAGAAGAGGGATCTTTCACCTTTTGGATATTGCTCCCATCAAGTGGAATGTAATCAGACTTCGGGTATTGACCCCAAATAGCTGGGTTGCGTTCTTCATGAACGGTCTGCATGTGACAAAAGTAGGACCATTTTAATAAACCAGAGCGGAGCAACATTAAGAAAGAAAATACTTGAATATCAACATCTAAAGGATTTGAAGCTCACATATACTGTCATTGGCAAGTAGAGGAGATCTGATCTACCGAGTGTGGACTTAACTCCAAACATATCAATCACTTACAAAATCAAATTTAACAAAATATAGGTAAAGGATTCACAAAATAAGTTCCAGCATTCACAAAATAAGGTCCAGGATTCACAAAACAAGTTCCAGGATTCACAAAATAAGTTAACAAAATAAGGTCCGAGATTCACAAAATAAGTTCACAAAATAAGTTCACAAAATAAGTTCCAAAATTCACAAAACAAGTTCCAGGATTCACAAAATAAGTTCTAGGATTCTCAAAATAAGTTCAAAAAATAAATTCCAAGATTCACAAAATAAGTTCCAGGAGTCACAAAACAAGTTCCAGGATTCACAAAATAGGTTATAGGATTCACAAAAAAGTAAAATGAAACATGAAAAGAAAAAGGAAAGGAAAATGATACCTGATCCATAACAAAGCCACGTGGTCCAAGGGTCTGGAAAGCATGTCTTGTGACTTCCATCCACGGAGTGGACACCATAGCGTCACTTAAAATATTGAGGAAATGCAATTAGTCAATATCTCTGACAATATAACTTTTATATTGTAAAATCAAAGCAAAATCATATAACTTTTATATTGTAAAATCTAAGCAAAATCATTACAATTTAGTTTGTGCCGATTTTGATCTGCAAACATAATCCAACAATTGTTGGTCACTGTAAGGAAGTGGTCGAGAGCCACTGCCATAATACGAACATATAAGATTATTTAATCAACTAAAGTACTAAAAATTGTAAAGGTTTTGCAACAAAAATTTGATAATATTAATAGAAGAAGGTTCTTACAGCGGCACACGACTCCATTCTAGTGCATCTTTTTTCACTCTATCTCTTAATATGTTCTTATCAGATGTAATAATGTGATAGCACACCCTCAATGCAAAACGCTTCACCTGAGCTTCCTATAAATGGAAAAAGGGGAATAATAATGTGTTGCAAACTTATAAAAATTTATATTTATCAATGTATAAATAGAGTTGAAAAAGTAATCTTACAGTATATATGGTTATTGGACAATCACTTTTGTTTCCTTTGTAATTCTCCAATATGTTCAATAAATAGAGGCCATTATCAATTTCAGCAGAATTTAGGTTTTGTGGACAAGGCCCTCGGGAACTGCGTCCGAGGGATCCACACTAGGCATAATCGACTCGAGGTTCTTTCGAATCGAA
This sequence comes from Silene latifolia, assembly GCF_048544455.1. Taxonomy (NCBI): domain Eukaryota; kingdom Viridiplantae; phylum Streptophyta; class Magnoliopsida; order Caryophyllales; family Caryophyllaceae; genus Silene; species Silene latifolia. The sequence goes on from NC_133536.1 coordinate 72,505,859, forward strand.
TTAAGACCAATTAGAGTCGCCACCAAGTTTTTTGGGAACTTGGAACCGTTCAAGTCAACTTTACACCTTTCATCGAAAAGCATAAAGCCAATCGACTACGAGTGATTAAAGATAAAGACTTGTACCCTATATCACTCGATTTGAATGACTTTCGTAATCCAATGGTATTTAGACGGATCCACAAACCATAGATCTTGAGTAAGGGGTGAGGGTACGTGTTGGGAAGCCCATAAGGACACCCAACCCCGCCCGTCAATAACGGCCTCTACTAAGTCAAGTGTCGAATTTCAAACAAGGTCATAGCTACTACGATGTATGATATGCAAACGTTGTTTTAACCCTATCATGTGATAACAATTTCTATGTCGTTTTAGATGCAACTAAACTAACTTCGTCAAAGTTGTAATTTAGCATGTGGGTTGATTGATCTAACAACATACAAACAAAGCAAACAAGGCTTAAGGGGGAATGGGGGAGCCGTTGGGATCTACCTATTACAAACCAGGCATTTCATGCTGACACAACAATAAATTAAAGATACAACTCGATCTAAATACAATTTCTACATACAAAACAATACGCGACAATACACACGGCCGTTTGGCCTAGAAAACCGTGCACAAAGGGGAGGTGACCCACGGCCTACATGACACGCGGCCTTGGGTCACTCCTCGTGTTGCGTGCTCTCACTTAATCTCATCGAATTAGACATAGGGCTACGCACCAAAGCATGCATTAGCATAAACCGGGCCATGTTGCTTTAGACAACACGCGGTTTACTACGCTCCTACAAGCATTGGGAACAACCGTCTAACCAAACAAAACTAAGGTTTTCAGAAAAGGTTTTGACTCAAAAAGGAGAACTAATTACAAACAAATTACAAAACGTGACTCAAAGAAACATAAATTAATTACAAGTGACAAAACAAAATAAAGAACGAACGATGCGAAAACAAACGAAAAAAGGAAAGGCCAAACACACGGCTCAACCACGGCCCAAGACGAGGCCAACCTAGTTCCTAAGTTAGATTCATTGATTAGATCGAATGATTGCGAAAAGGGATAGGAAACAAGTTAGAAAATGAGTTAAAAACGATGTTGATTGATTGTCGCATGAGGGTGCATTCTACACTGCCTAAAGGGTCTAATTAGGTCAAATTCGTTAATTAAATTAACTCATCGAGTGTCAATAAGAAGGTGCTAATCACGCACTCTTATACTAGCGAGAAATTAGGTGAAAGAGAGAGATGCATTCAATTATTTACAGAATCGTCGATTGATTTTATAACTTACGTCGAAGCCACCTATCGTGTCTAATTAGATTATTAAATTAATTTAAAGTCATCTAAATACGTCATAGGTTAACAATCAGAGGTTAAACTAACATACAACGGGTCCTAGGGTATTTCGATTTGGCCGAAACAATAAGGAGGTCGAAAGCGACGAAAGTTAGACAACTCGTTTTATTTATGCCCTACCTTGAACACGAGGATATGTAAATGAGACGGGGGTGTACGACCGACGAAGGAGCGGTTTCTCTTCCCATCTCAAGTCAACGCGGGTGTTCATGGTGGTACTTTAACTCATACTCGGACTAACTAGTTTCGTAGTTAATTTAAAACAAACGATAAACAAACGAAAAAACAAACAAAAACAAACTAAAAAAAAAGCATAAGAAAACGAAATAAAAAAAGGAGAGAAAAGGGGATTTGATGCACCCTCAACCTACATGTATCGTTGACACCGTCTTGGGTCGTAATCGATGGTAGATTTTATCTCGAGAGGCCGTCGTCGACGAAGAATAAAGCAAACACGCGTTTTGGAAAGTTTTACGGACAGCGATTTTAAAACAGTGATATCTCCCTCGTTTCACGACGAAAATTCGATTCGAAAGATGTTTTGGAAACTAGAAAGAGAGGAGAACAGGAATCTTAAAGCAACCCCTGCTCGTTTTGGGTTATTGGGCACGAAAAACGAGCACAAACAGAACTGGACAGACAAGAAGAAACCGCGAAAACAGAGTGTTATTTCACTCTGTTTTTCGAGGGATTTCGTGTACTCTCAAGGGCAATTTGGCTCGTAATTATTTGTCTAATGTGTAGATGGATGTTATGTGGTTAATTAGGAACAAGAAACTCGAGTTTTTATGGAGGTTTGATGGAGGAACGAATGAGTTTTCGAAGAGGACACACAAACAGTTTCAGTTTGTGTGTCGGTTTTGTTTAGGGTTTTTGGAGGATGTTTAGGGTTCGTTTCTGAGGTTTTAAGCTTATGGGTGATGGTTGGATGTATGGAGAACTTAGAGGAATGATTGTATGGTGAAGGGGTGGTATTTATAAGGGTTTAAAATAGGTTAAAAGAGAGGAGGAGGCAGTCGGGCTCAATCCCGTATGGCTGCTGTCCATGGGTTTTTGTGAGGGTTTGAGAGGGGTTTTCTTGGTGATTAAGCTAGGATAATATGGGTAGGATACTAGGGTATGGGTTAGGGTTAATGGGTACGGGTTTTGGTAGTGTTTGGAGCGGGTTTGGGCTCGGGAATTGAGCTGCCAAAACAGGGGCTGCTCGGTTTGGTGCGGGCTGTTTGGGGCTTGTTTTGGACGAGAATTTGGGCCGTGGTTGGGGGGTTCGAACAAGGGTGGATGGGTATTGGCTTAGGTGGGTTAGTGTACTCGAGATTCGTGCCAATTCGCAAAAGAAACGGGCTCAAAAACCGAGCTAAAATCGAGCCTAAAAACACATGGTTGAAACGAGTTTTCTTCGCTTTTAAAATCGATTTTTCAAATCAATTAATACATTAAAATAAATGACTTTTCAAATCAAATATACTCATAAAATGATTTTTCAAATCAAATATTTATTTTATTTTCAATAAAATAAACTTGGGAAAATAAAATTCAAAATAAAATAAATTAAATTGAAATCACTTTAAAAAAGCTTTAATTTAAATATCATTTAAATTAATAAAATGAATTCACTTAAAAAAACATTAATTTAAATATCATTTAAATTAATAAAATGAATTCACTTAAAAAAACATTAATTTAAATATCATTTAAATTAATAAAATACTTCATCGACGACGCCCATTCTACATCGTAAAACGAGCTCCAAATAATGACAATGACAACTAAAGAACACATGTGTCCTATCATCATCGGGTGTTTGTCGGGTTCTCTATAAATTCCAATATCGACGGATACGGGTATCTACAGAGCCCCCACTTTGACTGAGGCTTGGACAAGGCGAAAGTCAAAGTATACCCCAGGTCCCTCTCGACCTGAGGATTCTTCGGGTCGTTTATAGTCCATTAGACTTGCGTATATAAGCTCGCTTGACCATAAGAAGAGATCATACCTGAAACTTCGTTGGGGTTGACTCTTGCTTCTGTTGCGTCGAAATATCATCGTTGGTCATCGACCCATAAATTGCATAAATGGTGGGTTGAGCCTTATCCTTAGGCGCCTACGTATCCGTTTCTGACGGAATCAAACCCGCGTCGTAGTTCGGCAACTGCTGAGACATGCCCAAAGTTTATCATCTGCTGGCGTATGTCCAAAATTCATCATCTGCTGACATTTGCCCGAAATTTATCATCTGCTGGCGCTTGTCCGAATGGGACGGGACTTTCCAAGGAGGTTGCCGTCACTTTCATCATTTGCTTTCAGCTGCGGAATTCTTCCATTTCATACTCTTGTATTGAATTGAATTCTGAGTGGATATCATCCTTTTCATCTTCATAATGGTCTCTGAAGCCAACGGCTTCAGAGCCCCCTAGTTTGCAATGGCTCTAAAGTCGAAGACTTTAGAGCCCCCAGTTGAAGCATATCCTGCTATATTTGAAACATAGAAAATGTACTAGCAATAATCATCACATAAGCACATTTGGATCATCGATCCTAAAACTAGATCATTTGAAAGATTGGGTCATCGACCCGAAAATTGAATTTGAAAATTTTGAATAATTGGGTCATCGACCCGAATTTTGAATTTGACATCACTTGGAATGTTTGGTCATCGACCCGAAATTTGAACATGTTGATAATTTTGAATAATTGGGCTATCGACCCAAATTTTGAATTTGAAATGAATTACTTAAATGTTGGGTCGTCGACCCAAAATTGAATTTGAAAGTTTTGAATGATTGGGCCATCGACCCGCAAAGATTCTACTACTTGGATCATCTATCCACAATTCGTAAAAAAATTTTGGAATTTTGAAATTTTGAAATTTTTGAAATCGAACCTTGATGGGTGAGCATGAAACACGACACAGACACTCTGTATGACTTGCAGACAACGTGGGCGTAGCCCGCTACCGTAAAACAAAAAAGGAAAATAAAACCGTAAGTGTGCACGGGTTTTAATTCAATTATTGACTTGTTGGGGGTAGAAATGTAAATTGGCCATTCTGACGCCAAAATATGACAAACGGGAATCACAAGGTCGTCGGACTTGAGACAGAGATATCGTATGGCATGGGCGTGCTCCCAAGGGCACATGGGAATCAAGATCACTTGGCATTGACAAGGTGGATTAAAATCACAGAGCAACAACGTTGGCTTCGCCCGACACTAAACACAGACTGATCTTATGAAAGCACTTAGACATCACATATCACTCTTGTTGGGAACATCCTGTCACTCTTCTCCTCGCCTCCTTTCTTTTCAGCGAGTTTCATCATTTCTTGCCACCGCCTTCTTTCTTTTCAGCGGGCTTTTACTATTTTTTCTTCCACGCCTTCTTTCTTTTCAGCGGGTTTTTCATATTTTCTGTTCCCAACACAAACCCACATCTATGTGACTCAGCATCTTTGCCTAAACCGTTAGATAAAGCTCATTCTGAGACTTGATACTATTCATCCGAACCTATATCCTTATCCTAGCCTACATCGAGTGCTAAGACCGACTCAAACAAAGGTGGCTTCATTTGGACTTGGTTAGGACCTGTAAGAAACCGACAAGATGACAACTTGGATGATGGGTGGATTGAATCCCTTATTCTGAAGGACTGCCTACGTATTCGCGTGGAGCGAAATCAAATCCGACGTAGTTCGATCAAGGTGCATAAACATGGCATTTTGATTGTGTGTACACACTCGAAGGTTTCACCTAAGGTATCATGTCATATCCCATTCTAGCCTGTAAGGTACCGTTAAATCCCGTGTCTGGGGTTAGGTGTAAAAGGCTTGGATCTTTTGGGATGTGGAGCTTGGTAATAACAAGTTGGAATGGTTAACCATCATTCTGAAGGTTTGTTTTGTGGTGCTAAGGCCAAGGGCTATGGCTGCTGATGTGGTTGGAATGGGTGTCTCGGGTTTGATGAACCACGAGTGCAAATGGGTTGAAAAATGATGTGGGTTTAAATTTCCATGTCTGGACCCTAAAGGCTGGGTGTAACAATACAAGCGGAATAATTCTCAAAATTCCCGACTATCCCTTTGTAACTGTCTCAGGAAGGACTTAGAGGGTAAAGAGGTCACTACTTACGCTTTTGGGCTTCGCCCATTGAACCTCAACTATGGGTACTTGACTTGAATTCTGGCTTCTGTAACTTCGACATTCAACCAAAAGCATTCTGCAATAATTTCAACATCTTTTTTTTTCTTTTTTTCTTTTTTTTTCTTTTTCTTTCATCACTTTTTTTTTTTTTTCATCTTTTCATTCTTTTTCTTTCTTTGAAAATGATCTTCTATTCATTCTCTTAATCATAAATGGATACACCTTGAGAACTGGGCTTCGCCAAATAATTCGGGTAAGAACTAACAATTCCTTGTTAGAACTGGTTGATCTCTTCTCTCTTCGAGATGGGATGATTTTGTTGGGGAAAAGGCTTGCCTTCCGTCATCGATAGGGGAAACAAGGAGCTAGTCCAGGTTTGTCATAGAATCATCTAAAAGCTTGTCACAAACATTGGTTCAGATGGAGGTTTTCTACCGCCAGACATGGAATAGGTAAAGGAATCAAACACAGGATCCTAGTGTACCTTACATTTTGAAACGGGACATATTTCTTCCCCAGGGATGCCTTTGAGTGTGTTGTGCATTTTATCATGTTTCGGAATGATTGAGGATTGGAAACAAGACATATTTGGAAATGAAACTGCAACTTTTTTTATTGGAATGACAAATGCTTAACAGACTCGAAGGAACGATTCCTAGGACACACCCTAGGTCATCGTGGAACAAACGACTCAAATTCAAAAAAACGAAAGTCCTAGACTCGACTCGACTAAGATAAGAAAACAGATCCCGACTCATAATTTCAAATCTGGTCATGAGCTTTCCCTTGTTCAGCTGTCAAATTAAATGCTCGGTTCTAGTCCTTGATCCCTTTGATGGTCTGCCTTCATCCCGAGGTAGTCCTCTGAGGATCTACGCCAGTGATGAAGGTTGGTGAATCAAATTGTCTTTTATTAACTTCGTTAACGAGAGGAGTACATTCTAGAGCAAGACTCCCGACTTGAATTTCATTCTTCGGGTTTGGCAGGAATTCAGAGCAATCCACAAATATATTCCCGATAAACACTCCTTTCCAGTGACATGGGCGGATAAGGTGGGAATAATCGACATTGTCTTCGACAGAAACAAAGTTGGCGTGATCGGCAAATGGATTGGAGATGTTATTGGGTTTGACAAATTTGGGATCGGGAGTGTTCCATTCTCAATCATGTCTTGGATTTCGTGCTTTGATCGATAACACCTTTCGATATCATGGCCTTTCCCTTGATGAAAGGCACAAACATGAGGCATTTGGTTTATACCATTTACCTTGTTGTTCAGCAGGTGGATCCGGAGTTGGACCAATGGGCTTCAACTTTCCTTGGGCCATGAGCCTTTGGAGAGCATAGGCGTAAGTGCACCCGATATCGGTGAATACTCTCGGAGCTTGGCGCGGAGACCTTTTGATTGTCCATCTAGGAGATTGACAGATTCAACAAAGTGGGGCTGCGGGTGCTTTTGCTTTAGATGACGAAGCCCCTTGGTATCCCTTTGCCTTCTCGGCTTCAAAGAATTCGGACATCGTCCTCTACCTTTATCCCGATCCTTATCAATTCTTTGAAAGAACCAAAATTCTGGTATTTCAGAGCATTACGGTAAACAGGTCGCAAATTCTTCACGAACTTATCTACCATTTCAACTTCATCAGGCTTCTTAGCTAGTTTTACGCTTTCAGCGCGCCATCTTGCGAGGAATTCAGTAAAGCCCTCTTTCTCCTTTTGTGTCATAACCTCCAAAGTTCTTATGTTGGTTTGAATCTCAACATTGTCAAGCATAGTGCTTGAGTAACTCCACCGTAATATCTTCGAAAGTGGGGAAGTTCTTAAGGTCAAGATTGTAGAACCACGCCTTCGGGTGTTCTCCCGCAGATTGGGCGAAAATTTCAGAGAGCTTATCGCGCCAGGTACTCCCTTGTGCTAAGTACCCTTTATAGGCCTTAACATGGTGGACTGGATCTTCGGTGCCCTTGAACTTTGGGATGTCAGTGAGTACCATGTTCGTGGGCAACTTATCCTGAACTGGGGCATAGGCCCTAGCGTTCTCATAGTGGATGTTCTTCCCCTGGGAGAGTTTCAAACGGTCTTCGATGAACTTGAACCGTTTCTCCAGATCAGTCAGAGGTGGGATAGATGGAGGGGAATCTTCACACAGCTTAGATTCGATTGCATCCATTCGGGTCATCATGAGGTTCACGGCCTCAGTAAGCTTGTTAATGACATCTTCCATTGCTTGACGTCGGGTTTTGGCGGCCTTTTTCTACAAGAAAACCCCAGACGAGTCAATATTTAAAGTAAGAGCCCCTGCACACTTAAGGACTCGACCCCAACTTGACTCAAACAAAGACTCGACTTGAGATTGACTAACCAGAGGTTCGACTCACGGTTTGATTTAGACATCGGTTCATTTTAGACTGAACAAAACGACATGACTCACTTGTCATAACTCGATTCTAAACTGGACTTGGTGTGACTAAACCCGTGATTGGGCTAACATAGCCCATGGGTTCGAGTGAAACGTCCTAAAGGGCCTAGCTTGGACGTTTTTTTGTGGACTATCCTAGACCAAAAGGTCGACCAACATGACTCAAAGCCCAAGAGGTGAGCTTGGGTGACCCAACAAGGTCGTGTTCTAGACTCTTAGAACGAAACACACCCGGCCTAACACGGCCATGACCCGGACACGACTCGACGCATTTCATGCTTGGTTGAGGTTCGAGAAACATTTTGGATTGATTTTGAAAATTGAAGGATTGATTTGAAAATGAGATTTGAAATGGGCAGCATGCCGGCTATAAAAGCTCATTTTGGGCCGAAATTTCTAGTCCTATTTGGGCAGCATTCCGCGTTTTTAAAACCATGCTATTTTGAAAATAAGTTGTTCAAAAGTTCGGTTTTGAAAAGGACATGGGAATTTTCGAAAATAAAGACTCGGGAAAACAAATTGCACATTGTCATTCTCATGTTATAAGGATGTATGCTCCTAGACATCTCTAAGTCTCGGCAAGTCTTCTACAAGAAGGTCTATGCCCTCCATCCTTTTGCGGTCTTATAGAGCAAGGTGTCTTAAGGTAAAGTACCTAGAAGATCGTCCCCACTCCCAAGAACCACGCGAGGCGAAGTGGAAGCGAGCAATGTGCAGCTTCCTGGCATAGTGGGACGTCGCCCCCCACGCATCACGAAGAAACGCTGGGACGGCCCGGGCAAGTCCTTAAGGGTTTATGCATGAATCGTAGCACTATGAGTAATGTTTTACTTTCCAACACTTTCTTTTCAAGTTTCACCTCGGAGGAAAAGACCCTAGAAACACAATGTAACTAGTCCTCTTTTCCCCAGAGAGTCGCCAAATCGTGGACAAGGCCCTCGGGAAGGCTGCGTCCGAGGGATCCACACTAGGCATAATCGACTCGAGGTTCTTTCGAATCGAATTAAGACCAATTAGAGTCGCCACCAAGTTTTTTGGGAACTTGGAACCGTTCAAGTCAACTTTACACCTTTCATCGAAAAGCATAAAGCCAATCGACTACGAGTGATTAAAGATAAAGACTTGTACCCTATATCACTCGATTTGAATGACTCTCGTAATCCAATGGTATTTAGACGGATCCACAAACCATAGATCTTGAGTAAGGGGTGAGGGTACGTGTTGGGAAGCCCATAAGGACACCCAACCCCGCCCGTCAATAACGGCCTCTACTAAGTCAAGTGTCGAATTTCAAACAAGGTCATAGCTACTACGATGTATGATATGCAAACGTTGTTTTAACCCTATCATGTGACAACAATTTCTATGTCGTTTTAGATGCAACTAAACTAACTTCGTCAAAGTTGTAATTTAGCATGTGGGTTGATTGATCTAACAACATACAAACAAAGCAAACAAGGCTTAAGGGGGAATGGGGGAGCCGTTGGGATCTACCTATTACAAACCAGGCATTTCATGCCGACACAACAATAAATTAAAGATACAACTCGATCTAAATATAATTTCTACATACAAAACAATACGCGACAATACACACGGCCGTTTGGCCTAGAAAACCGTGCACAAAGGGGAGGTGACCCACGGCCTACATGACACGCGGCCTTGGGTCACTCCTCGTGTTGCGTGCTCTCACTTAATCTCATCGAATTAGACATAGGGCTACGCACCAAAGCATGCATTAGCATAAACCGGGCCATGTTGCTTTAGACAACACGCGGTTTACTACGCTCCTACAAGCATTGGGAACAACCGTCTAACCAAACAAAACTAAGGTTTTCAGAAAAGGTTTTGACTCAAAAAGGAGAACTAATTACAAACAAATTACAAAACGTGACTCAAAGAAACATAAATTAATTACAAGTGACAAAACAAAATAAAGAACGAACGATGCGAAAACAAACGAAAAAAGGAAAGGCCAAACACACGGCTCAACCACGGCCCAAGACGAGGCCAACCTAGTTCCTAAGTTAGATTCATTGATTAGATCGAATGATTGCGAAAAGGGATAGGAAACAAGTTAGAAAATGAGTTAAAAACGATGTTGATTGATTGTCGCATGAGGGTGCATTCTACACTGCCTAAAGGGTCTAATTAGGTCAAATTCGTTAATTAAATTAACTCATCGAGTGTCAATAAGAAGGTGCTAATCACGCACTCTTATACTAGCGAGAAATTAGGTGAAAGAGAGAGATGCATTCAATTATTTACAGAATCGTCGATTGATTTTATAACTTACGTCGAAGCCACCTATCGTGTCTAATTAGATTATTAAATTAATTTAAAGTCATCTAAATACGTCATAGCTTAACAATCAGAGGTTAAACTAACATACAACGGGTCCTAGGGTATTTCAATTTGGCCGAAACAATAAGGAGGTCGAAAGCGACGAAAGTTAGACAACTCGTTTTATTTATGCCCTACCTTGAACACGAGGATATGTAAATGAGACGGGGGTGTACGACCGACAGAAGGAGCGGTTTCTCTTCCCATCTCAAGTCAACGCGGGTGTTCATGGTGGTACTTTAACTCATACTCGGACTAACTAGTTTCGTAGTTAATTTAAAACAAACGATAAACAAACGAAAAAACAAACAAAAACAAACTAAAAAAAAAGCATAAGAAAACGAAATAAAAAAAGGAGAGAAAAGGGGATTTGATGCACCCTCAACCTACATGTATCGTTGACACCGTCTTGGGTCGTAATCGATGGTAGATTTTATCTCGAGAGGCCGTCGTCGACGAAGAATAAAGCAAACACGCGTTTTGGAAAGTTTCTGGACAGCGATTTTAAAACAGTGATATCTCCCTCGTTTCACGACGAAAATTCGATTCGAAAGATGTTTTGGAAACTAGAAAGAGAGGAGAACAGGAATCTTAAAGCAACCCCTGCTCGTTTTGGGTTATTGGGCACGAAAAACGAGCACAAACAGAACTGGACAGACAAGAAGAAACCGCGAAAACAGAGTGTTATTTCACTCTGTTTTTCGAGGGATTTCGTGTACTCTCAAGGGCAATTTGGCTCGTAATTATTTGTCTAATGTGTAGATGGATGTTATGTGGTTAATTAGGAACAAGAAACTCGAGTTTTTATGGAGGTTTAATGGAGGAACGAATGAGTTTTCGAAGAGGACACACAAACAGTTTCAGTTTGTGTGTCGGTTTTGTTTAGGGTTTTTGGAGGATGTTTAGGGTTCGTTTCTGAGGTTTTAAGCTTATGGGTGATGGTTGGATGTATGGAGAACTTAGAGGAATGATTGTATGGTGAAGGGGTGGTATTTATAAGGGTTTAAAATAGGTTAAAAGAGAGGAGGAGGCAGTCGGGCTCAATCCCGTATGGCTGCTGTCCATGGGTTTTTGTGAGGGTTTGAGAGGGGTTTTCTTGGTGATTAAGCTAGGATAATATGGGTAGGATACTAGGGTATGGGTTAGGGTTAATGGGTACGGGTTTTGGTAGTGTTTGGAGCGGGTTTGGGCTCGGGAATTGAGCTGCCAAAACAGGGGCTGCTCGGTTTGGTGCGGGCTGTTTGGGGCTTGTTTTGGACGAGAATTTGGGCCGTGGTTGGGGGGTTCGAACAAGGGTGGATGGGTATTGGCTTAGGTGGGTTAGTGTACTCGAGATTCGTGCCAATTCGCAAAAGAAACGGGCTCAAAAACCGAGCTAAAATCGAGCCTAAAAACACATGGTTGAAACGAGTTTTCTTCGCTTTTAAAATCGATTTTTCAAATCAATTAATACATTAAAATAAATGACTTTTCAAATCAAATATACTCATAAAATGATTTTTCAAATCAAATATTTATTTTATTTTCAATAAAATAAACTTGGGAAAATAAAATTCAAAATAAAATAAATTAAATTGAAATCACTTTAAAAAAGCTTTAATTTAAATATCATTTAAATTAATAAAATGAATTCACTTAAAAAAACATTAATTTAAATATCATTTAAATTAATAAAATGAATTCACTTAAAAAAACATTAATTTAAATATCATTTAAATTAATAAAATACTTCATCGACGACGCCCATTCTACATCGTAAAACGAGCTCCAAATAATGACAATGACAACTAAAGAACACATGTGTCCTATCATCATCGGGTGTTTGTCGGGTTCTCTATAAATTCCAATATCGACGGATACGGGTATCTACAGGTTTGATTTTGGGATAAACACTTCGGGCGTCCACAAAATACTTGTCAGTGCTGCCAACTTTGGTTTAAGAAGCCGGATGAGCCTTTCTTTCTGTATGAACAAAAGAGAAATTAGTCTTTCTTAGCACAGGTATGAACAAAACTTATTTTGTGAGGTACAAGACACTATCTAGGAATCATGTAAGGTACAAGACTGTCAAAACAGACACTAGCTACGAATCATGTGAACCATACATCTTAGTTTGTAAAACTTGGAGTGAAATGGTAAAGGACCACAAGTTCACAAAAGAAGATCTAGGATTCGCAAAATAAGGACTACTTTTACAAAGTCCCCTATTTTGCCCTTTTCCTTTTTTTGGTGAACCTCAAACCTTGTTTTGTGAATCTTAGACCTCGTTCAGTGAATCTTAGGGCTTGTTTTGTGAAACTTGGTCAACATAAGTGGTTAAAGGCACTTATTTTGCCCTTTTCCTTACTTGGTGAATCTCAGACCTTGTTCAGTGAATCTTAGGGATTGTTTTGTGAAACTTGGTCAATATAAGTGTTTAAAGTGATAAGATTCACAAACATTAAGTGTAGGCTTCACAAAATAAAGTCCTACATTCACAAAGTCAATTCCAAGTAGAATCACAATAACACACATTTTCCTAAGCAAAATGGAAACAATAAACGTACCACATGTTGTATAAAACAAGAATAATCACCAGATCTGCCTTTCATAGGATGGATGATTTGCATTTTGCTACTTTTAGTTATGAGGTCGATACAAATCAAGAAAGGTGGGCATGAGGCGGAGACTATTGGAGCGCAAACCTGAAAAAAGGACAAAAAGTCACTGAATTAAAAAGACAAAAATTAACTTAAGTTGAAATATAAGCATACCAAAATCAAAGACTTACTAGTTGAACTCCAGAAACATCAACATTGTAGAGACACTGGGAACAAAAAATAAGATCAGTATGAGTAACGATTATAAGTCAACATCATTTCTATACGGCACAAATAAACGAGAAGGGGAAGTCCGGGATCTGAATATCTCATTACTATTTAAGATCTCACAATAAACATCTTCGACATGAGAAGATATCTGATCGCCTTCAGCCACACTCTTCAACTGGCTCCTTGTTAAAGTCTGACATTGACTTTGGAAAAGAATCTCCGTTTCATCTTATGCTTCGCCAAGTATGAAATCTAATAATTGTTTCTCAGCTTGATTCAAATCCCTAATAATATTAAGATTTCTTTGCAAATAGGGCGATCGGAAAACTTTCGCTGGAACTACAACCCTCCTCTTACCACGAACTGGAACATCGTCTTCAATTGGTAATGGAGATAAGGGAAATGGGATTGCAGCAGTAGTTGGGGCTTTGCAAGGAACACTGGCAATCGACTTTGTCAAATGATGTGGCGATCGACGAATATAGACATTACTGACACATCGTTTACTGACAGATCGTTTGACAGATGCTTTATCGATTGTTGAAACAAGTGGAGTATCTGGTAGGGAAATAACATCAAGAGTTGTGTTCCGTACCACATTAGTAGGAGCAGTAGGAGGAGTAGCTGTTATCTCAATAATTGTAGGCTCAGTGACGTCCTTACGAAGAACATCATCCAGAGCAGCGTGAGAGGATGTGTTCCCTACCAAAGGAGTGGGCTCAGTGAAAGGAGGGATGACATCCACAAGGAGGGATGACACAGCAGCATATGTGTCAGGCTCAGGTTGAGAAGATGTTGCAAGTTCAGGTGGAGACAACAAATGGTCATCAGCTGCTAGGAGTCTAAAGGATGGGTATTCTGCATTTGGTGGTGGTGAATGATGTGGCGCCATTGGTTGCAAAGCTTCACCCATCGCATCCAATGTCGCCAACAAATCAGCCTCAGACCACCCATACAAATTATCCACATTCTCCCCACCTTTCTCCACATTCTCATGAATATCATCAACCACTTTCTCAACGATATTCTCATCCATAATGTCCGACACCTTTTCCTCATTCTTCACATCCTTCACATTTTCAGCATCATCCTCTTGTTGAGATAACTTAAAACCTTCTGCTATGCCGTCTACAGCTGCAACTAGTTTCTTCACTGTTGTTGTTGAATTGAAGCGGTTTGAGAGGAGCTTGACTAGCAAGTGATTTGTAGTTCGCAAAAGCTTGAGCCATTGCCTTTGAGGAAAGCGCAAGTTTATGGACAAACTCACAAGTGCCTTCATTCCCAAGTAGAGGTAATTTTTCAGCTTCAGCTTCAGCTTCAGATGCTTTATCTTGAATTGTTGACTTGGAAGACTGGTCGAGCTCAATCTTTGGAGGAGGAGGACACAACTGTGGAATATGGTGGTTGATAACCATTGGAGGCTCAATAGAACCCATGCCGAAAGTTTTCTTATCCGATTTTTTGTCATTCACTTCCTCCTTAACTCTCTTGGATATAGCTTCTTTAGTCCAAGTTGAGAGCGTTGGGCGAACTGCCGAGTAACAAGGCGTGATTTGAAGACACATCGGTCAAGATAAATGAAAGCCAAGACCATAATAGGTCCACCAAACCAATTTTCTTTCAGCTTTTTGGTCTCCCACTCCTCCTTTTGCCAAGACTCAACTTGGGCAGCCAATTTGCGTTTGATGAAATTGCACCAGTTGAATTTGGAGATCATCTCAGTGTTTACCAAACTTTTAAGAAGTCTCAAACTTGCCCGATTCCCTACAACATCGCCTAAAAGAGCATTGAATATATAAATGATGAAAGTGCGTTTGAAATCATCTCCACCATCTCTTTGTGTAGAGAGCTTGTGCAATATGTCTTTGACCTCAATGGGACTACCTGTGTAGTGTCTTTTGAACTCCTCCAAAACAGACAAATAAGAAGGGCACTTATCTCCAATTTTTGCTTCTTCAACAATGTTTGGACCCATTGGCAATCCCAGGCACAGATGGATATCTTGCTCTAAAACAGGGAGTTTCCCACCACACAACGATCCTTTCAAGGGGTTGTAATTCGAAACTAGCCAATACGCCAAGGTACCCGAAACAACATATGTTTGAAGAAGCAAGAGAGAACCAAATCCTATTTTTTGTATAGCTTGAATCTGCTTATCTGATGGTGGATTCTCCTTATTGTTGAGAAAGTTGTAAAGCCCAGCAGGAGACATCCGAGTCCTCAACACAGGCAGTCTGTCTTTGTAAATTCTTTTCTTTTTGTAGTGGCTCGAGAGTGGTTCAAAGTAGCTTGATAATTGCTTCAGTAGAGTGGTTCAGTAGCTTCAGTACGTCCTCAACACGTCGCTTCATCCTGGCTTGGCTTGCTTCCTACAACTCAGTAAATCCTATTATTCACAAAGCAAGGGAAATAAGTTCACAAAATGTGAAAATACAAAACCCAAATTCCTAGTTAGTTGGACTAATAAACAAAGGTGAAGGAGGGTCACAAAATTAGATCTAGGAATCACAAAAGCAGGGAAAATAAAAATGTTTAGTTTCTCAGACCTTGTTTTGTGAATCTCAGACCTTGTTCAGTGAATCTAAGGGCTTGTTTTGTGAAACTTGGTCATTATAAGTGGTTAAAATCATCTATTTTGCTCATAACTTTATTTGGTGAATTCACAGACCTTGTTTTGTGAATCTCAGACCTTATTCAGTTAATGTAAGGGTTTGTTTTGAAAAACTTGGTCATTATAAGTGGTTAAAATCATCTATTTTGCTCATACGTTTATTTGGTGAATTCGCAGACCTTATTTTGTGAATCTCAGACCTTATTCAGTGAATCTAAGGGCTTGTTTTGTGAAACTTGGTCATTATAAGTGGTTAAAGAACAATACATTATAACAATAAGCTATGGTAAATTAACTGAATTTAAGTGATAATAGGTAAGAAAGAGGGAAAACCGTACGAAGAAGCAGAAAAATTCACTAAACAAGGTCTCAGATTCACTAAACAAGGTCTAAGATTCACAAAATAAGTTCACAAAATAAGTTCCAGGATTCACAAAATAAGTTCCTGAATTCACATAATAAGTTGCAAGATTCACAAAAGAAGTTCCACAATTCACAAAATAAGGTCACAAAATAAGTTCCACAATTCACAAAATAAGTTCACAAAATAAATTCCAGGATTCACAAAATAAGTTCCAGGATTGACAAAATAAGTTTTTATCATTTAAATTAGGGGATGGGTGTCCTAAAACGGGACGGCAAAGGGTTTAGAGTTGGATTAGGCGGATCGTTGTCCAACCCTAAACCCTTTCCCTTGCTACTCATTTGAGGGCAGGAAGACCAAAAGACACCCTACAGGGGGGACGGGTGAACCCCTTTTTTGGGATGGGATTTAAAGTAGGGGGTCGGGTGTCCTAAAACGGGACGGGAAAGGGTTTAGGGTTGGATTAGGTGGACCGCTACCGCGGGTCCGCTTAATCCAACCCTAAACCATTTCCCTTGCTACTCATTTGAGGGGCAGAAAAACCAAAAGACACCCTACAGGGGGACGGGTGAACCCCTTTTTTGGGATGGGATTTAAAGTAGCGGGCCGGGTGTCCTAAAACGGGACGGGAAAGGGTTTAGGGTTGGATTTGGCGGACCGCTACCGCGGGTCCGCCTAATCCAACCCTAAACCCTTTCCCTTGCTACTCATTTGAGGGGCAGAAAGACCAAAAGACATCCTACAGGGGGGACGGGTGAACCCCTTTTTTGGGATGGGATTTAAAGTAGGGGCCGGGTGTCCTAAAACGGGACAGGAAAGGGTTTAGGGTTGGATTAGCGGTCCACCTAATCCAACCCTAAACCCTTTCCCTTGTTCAGTGCATGGAAGAATATGTATGAAAACAAATACAAAATTAAATGGAAAATCAGAAGTAAAGAACATTGCATTATACATAGAAAAGTGATCCATGCAAATATTTAAAACAAAGTACAAAATTACATGATAATTTATGTTATCCAAAATGTTAAACTAAGACGTACATAATTATACAGAAGGTTGACACTACTACGAAATTAGACAAAATAACAAAAGGGCAAAGTTAAAACCTTAAAGTGCAAAGCCCTAGTTACACAGATAGTACATTACAAACAAGGGACAACTCTAGGCTATATATACAGCATGAAAGGTAAGTCAAGAAAAGATATATTTCTACGAGTGACTAGTAAGTCAGCAGCAATGCCAATAGCTATATCTCGTTCTTCACTCGGCGTAGCTAAAACATGCAATGACTCATTAACTGCACTGTGTGCAACATCATCAAGAGCATTTAGATGAGTACTCTGAGATGGAATTTTTGCTTGGTGATAATGCAGTAAGAATTTGGCAATCATATTCTCCGTCATGAAACATTTGCATGTTTGAAAGACTATTCTAGGACCCCTACGAATAGTCCGAACACCATTCATATAATTTATGTCTACAGAAAGCCAATATGCCATGGTGACCCCAGGTGCACTTTTGTGTATCAGAAATAGTTGAGCCCAATTTCGACATACGAGCGCCATATGTGCTTTATCTTCGTAATGATCAATTTTAAAGAAGATTTTTTGCATAAGATCTTGATGATTAAAAACAGAATGACATGCTTGATAGTGATGGCCAGACACTATAACTTCCTTTAACGGCGAAAAAGAGAAATCCATAGCTGTTTGTTTTTCAGTGACATAAAGTGCGCGAAATGACACTTGATCTTCGTCAAGAAGATTAACAACACAACCATTGCACTAAGTTGTCATACTTGTCTATGAAATAAGTGAAATACAAATATTAGTTAAACAAAAGAAATGTGAAAATACAAAACCCAAATTCCTAGGTAGTTGGACTAACAAGCTGGAAAAATAAACAAAGGTGAAGGAGGGTCACAAAATTAGTTCTAGGAAGCACAAAAGCCCGGGAAAATAAAAAGGTTTAGATTCTCAGACCTTGTTTGGTGAATCTCAGACATTGTTAAGTGAATCTAAGGGCTTGTTTTGTGAAACTTGGTCATTATAAGTGGTTAAAATCATCTATTTTGCTCATTTCTTTATTTGGTGAATTTACAGACCCTGTTTTGTGAATCTCAGACCTTATTCAGTGAATCTAAGGGCTTGTTTTGTGAAACTTGGTCATTATAAGTGGTTAAAATCATCTATTTTGCTCTTTTCTTCTTAATTTGTTTCTCTGCTTCATTGTAATCTCAGACCTTATTCAATGAACACTCAAGCAACAACAGCAGAAGACAAAAGTAGCTAGTGTAATTTATGCAAACCTCTGTAATGTATGCAAACCTTTGAATAATCGCAGACCTTATTCAATGAGCACTCAAGCAACAACAACAACAGCAGAAGACAAAATGCAACACGCAACTAAAGAATGACAAGTTAATCACAAAATACCGTACTCAAGCAGGCAAAAACTGGCAAAATAGAGGCAAAACTACTAAAATTAAAAATGAAGCAACAAAAACAAAAGTCAGTTTAAGTTTGAAGATAATATAACAATAAGCTACTAGTTTCACAAATTTACCTCCTAGATTCACAAAATAAGTTCTAGGTTTCACAAAAGCAGGTAAACGAAATCTTAACAAACAAATGACAAACATTAAGTCCAAGTTTGAAGATAATATAACAATAAGCTACTGGTTTCACAAATTTATCTCCTAGATTCACAAAATAAGTTCTAGGTTTCACAAAAGCAGGTAAACGAATCTTAACAAACAGATGACAAGCATTAAGTCCAAATTTGAAGATAATATAACAATAAGCTACAAAACTTAACTGAATTTAAGTGATAATAGGTAAGAAAGAGGGCAAAACCGTACGAAGAAGTAGGAAAATTGCTTTTCAATTGATGATAGGCGTTTCGACGGTGCTTGATTATGCTGAGTAAATGATTAAAACCTGCATTAAAACAAAAATAATAAGTAATTTAAGCTCAATAACAAAAATAATAAGTAATTAAGTTCCGACTGTGCTTGATTATGTTAGTGATAATGACGACGAGGATATGGAACTTATTCAATCGAATATACCTGATTTGAAGAGGATAATGGCATATGGGAAGCTCAGCGATAATGGCGAGTGACGAGCTGAAGACGAGTTGAAGAATGAGAGAGAAGAAGAAGAAGGATGAAGTAAATGAGAAGAGTAATGACCGTGTGTTTTGAGAGGATAATGGCGGATGTGAAGCTCAACGTATTGAGTCCATAAGTTCTATTATGAGCCATTGGATGGAGGGAGATGGAGGGATGAGATGAACCCACCCAAAGTCATTAAAATGCTAATTAACACACATTACTAATTTACCCTAATTAATCACTAATTTACTATATATTTGTTTTCCACCCACCCATTTCTCTCTCATCTCACACATTTCACTCATCTCTTCTCTCAAATTCCCCAAAAAAAAACCCAAAAAATCCAAATAAATCAAAAACCCAAAAAATTCAAATAAATAAAAAAAAACCCAAAAAATCCAAATAAATAAAAAAATCAAAAACCCAAATTAATCAAAAACTTCTCATCTTCATACACACCACCCCATCCGACACCACCCGACCACCGTCCCACCACCACGATCTCGTTTCAGAATCAGTTAACGTTTTTTTTTTAGAATGTTTCTATGGTTTTTTTTTCCATTTGTGTTAAATTTGTTGTTTTGAGTTGTTTTTTTTTCTATTTGTTAGTAATAATATTAGATATATTAAAGTTATTATAATGCATATTTAGACATTTCAAATATCGCCTTGTTTTTTACTTTTTCAAATACCGTCTTGTTTTTTGCTTTTTCATATATAAATTTTTCAGTTTTAGTATTTAAATTTCAATGTGTATTTATTTATTTTCTCAAATTTCAATGTTTTATAAATTATTTAAAATCTCGTCTTGTTAAATTTCGTGTTGTTATATAAAATTTTCAGATTTAGTATTACACTTTAATGTGTATAACTTCACCGACATTATGTATAACTTCAATCCACATTATGTATACCTTCACTGACATTATGTATAATTTCAATCCACATTATGTATAGCTTCACTGGCATTATGTATAACTTTACTGACATTATGTATAACTTCAATACACATTATGTGCAACTTCAGTGGGCATTTGTGACATTATGTGCAACTTCAATCTCATCTTGTTATTTTGTTGGTTTCAAATCTGAATTTATATTTGAACTAAAGTTATACAATTTTGGACTAAAGTTACACGATTTTGGACTAAAGTTACACAATTTTGGACTAAAATTATATATAAAAAAAAGGACTAAAGTTACACTATTATGGACTAAAGTTACACTATCAATGAACTAAAGTTACACACACAAAACTAGAGTTACATCAACTCAAAATAATAAATAAAATGAACTATACAACTGAAGTTATAATATTAAGGACTAAAGTTACACTCTTAAATTACTAGAGTTATATGATTTTGAATATAAATTTAATTTGTATAATTTTAAGTCAATATTGTGTAACTTTAGTCTATATTTATATAAATTTAGTCCAAATTTGTATAACTTTTGTAATTTACAGGTAAAACTTTATTTTTGAGAGTGAATTTATTAAATTTTAAGACAACTTTATGTTTAACTTTAGTACAAAATTATATGGCTTTAGTCATCACAAGTAGTGAAACTATATTTCTTGAGATTGAATTTTAAACCTCTATTTATTTATTTTCTCAAATTTCAATTTTATAACTTCAACCTCTTGTTAAATTTTGTGTTGTTATATAAAATTTTCAGACTTAGTATTAAAACTTCAATGTGTACAACTTCACCGACATTTTGTATATCACTTCAATCAACATTATGTATAACATTACTGACATTATGTACAACTTCAATCCACATTGTGTGCAACTTTAATGACACTGTGTATAACTTCACTGACATTATGTATAACTTTAGTCCAAATTTGTATAACTCTAATCAATATTTGTATAACTTTCAGTCCAAATAACTCTAGTCCATAAAGTTACACTATTTAGTCTTAAATTGTGCAACTTTAGTCCAAAAAAGAAGAGAAATGAGAAGAATAAGAGATTTAATACACAAGATGTATAACTTTAGTCCAAAATTTGTGTAACTTCAATTTATACAATGTATAACTTTAGAGGTTAATAGTATAACTTTATTTTGATTATTGTATAGCTTCAGCCCAAAATATTGTATAACTTTAATCCTTATTTGTATAACTTTAGTTCAAAATTGTATAACTTCAGCCCAAAATTGTGCAACTTTAGTCCAAAATTGTGTAAGTTTAGTCCTTTTTTGTATAACTTTTGCCCAAATTTGTGTAACTTTAGTCCAAAATCATGTAAAATTAGTCCAAATTTAAGTTCAGATTTGAAATCAACGCAATAACAAGACGAGATTAAAGTTGCACATATAGGCGTTGAAATTGCACATAGTACAACTGAAGTTGCACATAATGAGCATTGAAGTTATACAAAATGTGTAATAAATTAGAATTAATATATTCAAATTCACATTGTATAACTCCAATGTTTGTGTAACTTCAATTTATACAATGTATAACTTTAAACGTTAATAGTATAACTTTATTTTGATTATTCTATAACTTTAACACAAAATATGAAAATTTTAAAAAAACCGAAATACTAAAAACCAATTCTAGCTCTAAAAGTATTGTAACACTTCAAATTGAAAAAAAAAAAACCAACAATAAAATTGCAAAAAAAACCATTACAATCCGAAAAAACCAACAATACTAACTATAAACCAACACTTCTAGATCTGGAAAAAAAACCATAATCTAAAAAAAAATATATAACACTTAAAAAATAACTTTACTAACAATAAAAAAACGGAACTTTAAAAAACGTAATAGCTAAACAAAAATTAACCAATAAGTCAAAAAAGTAGATTCCATTTTATTTATTATATTGAATTTATGTAAATTTAGTATTTTAATACAAAGTATATGTAACTTGAATTTTACAAGGGTGAAACTTTAGTCTAAAATAGTATAACTATTGTCGTAAATAGTATAACTTTAGTACAAAATTGTATAACTTTAGTCTCATAGCCTAAAAATGTCATTGAAGGACCAAATTTTGTAGATCGTAGATAATATTTATAATTTACTAAATCTATTCAACACAATCTAAGATTGAACCTAAAAACATTAGATCTGAAAATACATATAACAAGAAGTATTTAAACAATACAAGATTAAAAAATTTAACCAATAAAATAAATCCGAAAAATAAAAAACCAATAAAATAAATATGAAAATAAAAAAACCGATAAAATAAATCTGAAAAATAAAAAATTCACCTCCGTTTAAATACCTCTTGTTACCCAAATCTAAAAAAAAAAATTCAACAAAGCCAAAAAAATTTCGAAAAAATCAATCGACAACCCACCAGCCAGATCTGAAATGCACAAAAAAAAAAAGGTTGTTGTCATCGGGTTGTGGGTGGTTGTGCGGGGGTGTTATCGTCGTCGGATTGTGTAGGGGGTAGTGGTGGCGTCGAATGGGGTTGTCGGGGTAGTGGGTTTGTCGGGTGGGGTAGTCGGGTGTCGGTTGGGACTGTCGGATGTAGAATGGTGTTGGGCGGGGTAGTCGGGTTTTGTGGTGGTGTCGTGGTAGATCTGAGACTGAAGAAAGAAGAAAATGGAGGAAATGGCGAGATTTGAGAGAGAAGATGGTGGTGGCGGTTGATGTCGTGGCTATTTTCGGGCACTCGATCGAGTATGTTGGGCACTCGATCGAGTGAGGGCTACTCGATCAAGTGAGGGCTACTTGATCAAGTGGGTTATGTAATGCTTTCTGGTCAGGTTCTGGAGTCGAGGCACTCGATCGAGTAAGTGGGAAACTCGATCGAGTGGCTTCAACTCGATCGAGTGGGTTGAGAGAACGGTCGAGTTCGGTCTGCACAGGTTACATTTGTGTTAAAGTTGTGGGATATGTGTTTATGTTTGCCTCTTCTCTTATATAGCTTAAAGATGCTGCCAAAGAGATCCGCCTTGTATGCTAGAGCTGAGTTGATGAGTGCTGATGAGGTTGCTATGATGCTTGAGCATTAGGATGCGCTCACTGAGGCTTTAAAGAAGTTTGGGAAGGACAAGGAGGCCGGGGTAGATTTTGCTAAGATGAGCATTAACATAGCTCATTTCAACCCAAAGGAGTTGATGCGTGTCTAAAATACGATGTTTCACACTCTTTTCTACACGCATTTCAGAGCTCAAATGTGCGATAAATGCCTATATTTCCCTATTTTCCTCTACTTTCGCGTTTTTGTACTTTATTGCAGAAAATGCGAGAATTCGACGGAAATCAAGCCGAATCCGCCCCCGAGTAATCTGCATTGCGAATGACGTAAAGGAATTGCTTAAGGAACGAGCTTGGTGCGCGATCCAAGGCCCAAAAGACAAGTCCACGAGAATAAAGAAGTCAAATAGCAGCTCAAGCAGTCGATCGACTAGACCCATCAGTCGATCGACAAACTATCGGGATCTAGAAGCTACTGTTGCTAAGATCCAGTCGATCGACCTCACTGCTTAGTCGATCGACCACATCGCTGCTCCAGACGGGAATTAAAAGTTTGAGAAACTTGAAGCCCGTGAAGTTTAGGTTTTGGAATAAATTGTTACGCTTATCTGCTATATAACGTAACACAAACATCCAGTTTGGGAAATCAGATTTTACCTAAGTTTTATTATCAGTAATTTTGAGTTTGAGTTGAGAATAATTAGGGTTCAAGGTTTGCCTCGGTTTTGAATACAATTTGCTTGGATAATTCGGCCTTGTTCTTTTCCTTCACAATTCTACACGGTATTCTACTGTTTCTATTTCAGTATTTTGCTTATAGTGTTAGAATTGCTAGATCAGTTTCCCAAAAAGTCGAACTGTTGTTTTATGTTAATTGTTTCTTCCGCCGTTTAAATCATGAATTCAATAGTTAGATTTATCATTGATGTTATTGTTTTTACCCTTGCCATGAGTAGCTAAATAGCTTGTGCTAGGATGTAGGCGATTTGTGGCTAGGCGGCATTAGACCGAACACGGCTCGAACGCGTGTTGGTCGATCGACCGACCATGTCGGTCGATCGACCGACCTCGTGAGGATTTCCTTCGTTTTAATTGGTTTTAATCTCGTATTTAACAAATCGAATGCATGCGACCAGTTAGATACCTATTTTGTGACCGACCCATTAGATCAAAAGATAGGGTAGGTTATTTGACCATCAATTAATCGACTAAACTGTGCTAAGATCGAAAGATAGGTATAGTTTAGACCATTAGTCACTTTTCAGGACGGAAGTTAGTATTAGTGACATTAGGGACCTATAGCGAGATCGAGAGATGCTATTTGTTAGGAGTGGACCGAGAGGACCTCTTATTTCCCACCTTACCTGTGCTTGATTGAGACCGACTTAGTTTTTCCCGCCGAAGCTATAATGACCCGACCATCCTAGTACCCTTCTTTTATCTGTTTAAATCATATCTTTAGTTTAATTTCTTCTTATCGTTATTAGTTATAGACCAATTCAAATCAATCCCCATAATAGTTACCTCAGACTGAACATTAACCAACTAAAGTTTACAACTGCCTCCTTGCGGATCGACCCTGTTACCACTAGCCTAGGTTAGTCTTAATAGGAGATTATAAATTTTATCTTTGGTACTCACAACGACGGGTATCAAATTTTGGCGCCGTTGCCGGGGATGCAATAGTCCTAATTTTAGTTGTTTTAGTTTTTAGTCTTTCTTAGTTTAAGGAACGTCCGTTCCTTAAACTGTTCTTATATTTTGTTGTAGTTTCCTCTTATGCGCAGGTCTCAGGGTGGTCCATTATTCGCCGTTTGATCCAGAGATTGAAAGATCTTTGCACGTTAAGAGGAGATTATTTCAAGAAACGACAATTTGGAAGAGCCTAGTTCTCATTCTAGCTTTTACGAGAACGAGCTGTTCGAGGGAAATCCACCATCTTCACCCGTTTCTACGACAGTACCGAGACAGTTACTTCTCCGAAATTTCGGTCATGGCCGAGGAAGCAAGTATAGCTAGTTTTTCTGAGCCGACAGCCGACAATTTATACAAGGGGTTCGAGTTACCGGGAGATGCCAGGAAATTCGAACCAAAGCCTGCTTACATTACAATGGTCGAGAGAAATCAGTTTGGGGGAGCTGCAAATGAAGATGCAGCTAGACATATGGAGACCTTTATTGACTCTGCTTGCTCCATTCCCCCACCGGTGGCGTGACCAGGATCAAATCAAAGAGACCATGTTCATCTTCTCCCTTCGTGATCTTTGCAAGGGAGTGGTATAGAGATCCGGACCGAGCCGCAGAGATCACCGATTGGAATACATTAGCCTTGGCGTTCTACAAGAAGTACTTTTCTGCTTCGAGGACGATCGCCATTAGAGCTCAAATCACGGGCTTTAAACAGGGGCCAGATGAGAATTTCCACGAGGCATGGGTCCGATTCAAGAAGTTGGTGCGAACCATACCGCACCATGGGTTCGAAAAGTGGAGTTTGTGCAATCATTTCTACAATGGGTTATACGACGATCAGAGGGCCATTTTGGATTTGCAGCCAATGGGAGATTTCTTTGAAAATTTGGGAGCAACCAAGGGGTGGAAGATCATTGACGATCTAGCTACCCACAAGGCCGAGTATGGGAATTCGAGAGGGAACCGAGAGGAGAGTGCTGAATCTTCCTCTGTTCTTTCGCACTTGAGGCTCTCACCGCGAGATTTGATAAGTATGAGCTAGGAGGAGCCTCTAAGGGTGGGATATACCAAGTCAATCTTTGTGTCGACGGTCCCTTCCTTTGTGAAAGGTGTGGAGTTGAGGGCCATGTCTCGAAGAACCGCCCTAGTCCTTTGAATCTTGTCTTTGCCTTTCAACACTATAGGCGTAACAACACCTACTACGAGCCACAAAGCATCCAAACTTGAGTTGGAGAAGCCGAATGTTTTGAATCCAACTCAACCTCCGCCACAAAGAAGAGCCATATGTGCCTCCGCATCAAAAGCAACAAGAATACCAAAAGCCCCCTTACGTGCCGCTTGCAGAAGAACAAACGCAAAATTCGGAATTTTCCGAGTGAAGAATCTGTTCTTTGAAGGAGTCCCAAGCAAGAGAGGTGGGATGAAGTTACTAGAGAGCCAAATAGCTCGGTTGGCTAGTAAAAGTAACACTCGAGCTCCCGGACACCTACCCACTCAACCCGAACAAAAGGAGACCCTACATGCCATCACCTTGAGGAGCGGGTCCACCCTTGAGGGTCCTGCCATGGTCGAGAAAGCTGTTGAGAAGAATGAGGCAGATCCGAGTCCAATCAAAGCTGTAACGAATAAATCAAAAAAACAGCCGTCTGCCAGGTATTTCAGTCGATCGACTGAAGTACCTAGTCGATCGACTGAAACACGGGTTACAGGAGCTTCGAATGTGCAACCTGACGATCGATCGAGGAGGGTGGTCGATCGACCAATATCACTGCTGATGTTGAAGAATTTCGTCCTTTAATGCCAACTAATCTACGAGACCACTTGTTTCGGGGTACCACGGTCCCGAAAATTTTGGGGGCAGACCCGAGTCTTCGATGGGTCGATCCGGCTCAAGTTCGACCCAATGACGGTTAATGGGTCTCATTTGAGACGGTCCGAGGAGGGGTCTAGCTTCAACAAAGAAAAGGTGACGGACTTCCAGCCAAAGTCCAAGGACGCGCGCGCGCGCGAATTAGAGGAGAGGGCTAAGGTGCTCCTTACTGACCCCATATCCGGAGAGACTCGTGCCAACCAAGGAACAGGTATCTTTCAGTAAGTTTGAGAAAGTTATTCGTAGCTTAAATGTTCAGGTACCCTTCCTTGAGTTAGTTAACCAAGTGCCAGCGTATACTAAGTTTATGAAACAGTTGTTGTCAAAGAAAAAATCGCTTGAACATGTTCATACTGTTGCGTTAACTAAAGAGTCTTGCTCCTACTTGTCTCACACTGCGCCCCATAAGTTAGAAGACCCGGGCAGTTTTTCCGTCCCTTGTAGCATAGGTACCTTTTCTATCGAAAAGGCTTTATGTGATTTAGGAGCTAGCATAAGTGTCATGCCCTTGAGTCTAGCTAGGAAGCTTAAAGCGACCAGGTTTGCTATTACCGAGATGATGATCCGGATGGTCGACCGATCTGCGGTCGAGCCCATAGGAGTCCTAGAGGACATACCCGTCCAGATAGGGAAGTTTTTCTTCCCTGTCGACTTTGTTGTCCTTGATATGCCCGAGGATGACCATATTCCCATCATTTTGGGAAGGCCATTTTTGCACACTCTTTGGTGCGATCATCGATGTCGGTCTAGGTACCTTGACTTTCAAAGTGGGAAAACACTCTATTGTTTTTGCCAGTAAACCGGCTAAGAAAAAGGATCCCATGTGGCTGTCACTTGCAACACGGTTTACGAAAAGAAGTCGTATTTTGTGCTCGATGAATTACTGTCTCTATTACTACTCCCGTATTAACCCCTCCGCCCCTGATCGGGAGCGAAAACGAGGAAAAATTTGTTGTTTTAGATAATGCAGAGCTGGTTTGGGAAGGAAGAGCATTTGGATGCTCCAGCTGCGACAGAGCAGATCGTTTCAAGAGGTGGTCTTGGATGCCTAAGTTATGGGACTGATGAGGAAGTGGAAGATGAGCCCGCCAAGGTGAGATGGTCTGATTTGGAGTCTGACGATTCCAAGGAAATCCTTGATTGGGGAGATGACGAAGCTGATCAGCTGAGTTCTCCGTCTGTCGAAGCTAAGAAGGGTGCAACTGATAAGATGAGCACCATTGAGGCTACCTCTAGTAGCCAGAAGCCGACGAAGTGGGCCATACCGTGGTCCTTCTTGATCAACTATTAAGTTGATCAAATACGTTATAAACTTCATTTTTGATTTCGTTAAGACATTTTTTTTAATTATTGCTTTTGTGTGCGCGAAAACTTCGCTTTTATTCTTTTTGCTTAGGTTTTTTATGCACTTTAGACTTCTTCTGGGTTTTGCGCAATTTTGGGCGCGTATTATTGTGCTTTTGCAGGTATTTAGAGCTTATTAGCTCAAATCATTGAGCAATTACGAAGAAATAAGACATGCAAAGAAGTGTTTCGATCGATCGACGGAACCATTGGTCGATCGATGAATTGCGGGTTTACGGGAGCTCTTTGTTCACGTCCACTTGGTCGATCGACTGACCTTAGTGGTCGATCGACCACTGCTGCTGCTACATTCGTTTACGACCTCTCCCCTGCTGTGTTTGGTCGATATGCGGACCTAAGGGAGTCTTCTACTCCACTTTATTTTCCGTCGAATTATCTATTTCTTCTATTGTCTCATTTATGCACAATTTTTACGTTTCAAAATTGCTTTCTTCGGTCTTATGAGTGGTACTTTCTGTCTTTCAGGTTCTTTTTAGTAGCACTGCTGGCTACTGAAACCTCCTAGCTCACGCTGGTTTGGGGAGGTTTCCTTCGCTGCGCTTAAAGTCTTGTGAGTTCCCAAGTCTTTCCTTTATGTCTTTATGTTTTATTTTATATTCTCGCAAATTCCCGTTTTCCATTTTTCTTCATTACATGATTTTGCACAATGGGGACATTGTGCGATTTGGTTTGGGGAAGGGTTTTGCGTCGCATATCATTTGCTTGCATTCACGTTTAATTTTGTTTTGCATTGTTTTATTTTCATTTCTCTTATATATACAAAATTCCAAAAAAATTCCAAAAAAAAAAAATTTGAAAAATTTGAAAAATTTCCATAAAATGCACGTTTATTTTAGCATATAGGTTGAGTCGGAACGGTAGTATTTCTATGATGATTTAGCATTTGCACCTGTTTTGCCTGAGCCTTGCTAGATTAAAATGTTATTAGTAGAATCGTAAATGCATATCTACGAGTTTTCGTTAATTTACTCGTTGAATCTTGAGACTTGACTTTGAAAATTGGCAACCTACATCATATTTCTGAGTTTTAGAGCCCATAACTGGTGAAATTCATGACCAGTTCATCTAGGAATGTGAGTAGTACTCCTTATGAGACATGTTTCCTTAATTTGCATGAATATGAACTTGATCTGCTTAATACCTGTATGCATTCGGTTTGTGGTTTGTTGACACATGTGGTAGAGGTCTCCTTTTCTCATTTTGCCCATAAGCTCCACACTGCCAAAAATATCCTTTTTGTCCCATTTGCTACATCCTACATATAGCCTACCTCTGTCAAGCTAGTAGTCTGGTTTCTGGGATTGTTACTCGTTTTTGGTAGCCATTGCTCTTTTGAGATGAAGTTGGGAGAATGAAAAGAAGGAAAGAAAGAAAGAAAAAAAAAGAAAAGAAAAATGAAAAAGATGAAAAAAAATGATTCGAAAAAAAAAGAGAGAGTTCTGTACTGTTCAAGGCAGTCGATCGACTGCCCAATATAGTCGATCGACTGAAGTTCGAAGAGAATATAAAAAAAAAAAAAAAAAAAAAAAAAGTCAATTCGCATACTTTAATCCTTATCTCTTGGCGATTTTTGCTCCCATGTTTTATTCTTATTTTATGGGGAGTTAGTTGATTATTTTTACATCTGGAGATTGTGAGTTTGTGCTTGTTATAGCACCGTTTCATTTGTTTTTGAGCAAGAAGTGGATATTGTCACATGGTTATGTTAGGTACTAGCTTGATCACCTGTATCTCCACATTCCCATAAAATGTTTTGCCTCTTCTTACCCATACCTCACATATCCCATATATACCTCGGCATGTGTCATTGGTCATCTGTTTGGTTGGAATGCGTATGTACGGTCGTAGAGATCACTTTCATACTTCATTGCTGGCATGTTTTCATAGGTCGTAGTTAGGTGAGAGTCTCTACAAATTAATTCTTCCTATCCTACATATATATCACCTGTGCTCACTTGAGTGATTTGAGCGACCCGCGAGAGTCCAATTTGATAAGTCTCTATAGTCAACGGTTCAGCAATATTTTTAACGACTTTATAATTCGTTTGCATGGTTCACATTACTAATTGATTGTTGGTTATGCATTAAATTGGCTTAGGCTTTACTTGTTGCATTTCGCTCTGAGATTGAACTCGTTCCATTAGGTCATTAGATCGAGTCTAGTTCTTGCTTGGGGACAAGCAAGGTTTGGTTTGGGGAGATTTGATGCGTGTCTAAAATACGATGTTTCACACTCTTTTCTACACGCATTTCAGAGCTCAAATGTGCGATATATGCCTATATTTCCCTATTTTCCTCTACTTTCGCGTTTTTGTACTTTATTGCATAAATGTGCAGAATTCGACGGAAATCAAGCGAATCCGCCCCGAGTAATCTGCATTGCGAATGACGTAAAGGAATTGCTTAAGGAACGAGCTTGGTGCGCGATCCAAGGCCCAAAAGACAAGTCCACGAGAATAAAGAAGTCAAATAGCAGCTCAAGCAGTCGATCGACTAGACCCATCAGTCGATCGACAAACTATCGGGATCCAGAAGCTACTGTTGCTAAGATCCAGTCGATCGACCTCACTGCTTAGTCGATCGACCACATCGCTGCTCCAGACGGGAATTAAAAGTTTGAGAAACTTGAAGCCCGTGAAGTTTAGGTTTTGGAATAAATTGTTACGCTTATCTGCTATATAACGTAACACAAACATCCAGTTTGGGAAATCAGATTTTACCTAAGTTTTATTATCAGTAACTTTGAGTTTGAGTTGAGAATGAATAATTAGGGTTCAAGGTTTGCCTCGGTTTTGAATACAATTTGCTTGGATAATTCGGCCTTGTTCTTTTCCTTCACAATTCTACACGGTATTCTACTGTTTCTATTTCAGTATTTTGCTTCTAGTGTTAGAATTGCTAGATCAGTTTCCCAAAAAGCCGAACTGTTGTTTTATGTTAATTGTTTCTTCCGCCGTTTAAATCATGAATTCAATAGTTAGATTTATCATTGATGTTATTGTTTTTACCCTTGCCATGAGTAGCTAAATAGCTTGTGCTAGGATGTACGCGATTTGTGGCTAGGCGGCATTAGACCGAACACGGCTGAACCGCGTGTTGGTCGATCGACCGACCATGTCGGTCGATCGACCGACCTCGTGAGGATTTCCTTCGTTTTAATTGGTTTTAATCTCGTATTTAACAAATCGAATGCATGCGACCAGTTAGATACCTATTTTGTGACCGACCCATTAGATCAAAAGATAGGGTAGGTTATTTGACCATCAATTAATCGACTAAACTGTGCTAAGATTGAAAGATAGGTATAGTTTAGACCATTAGTCACTTTTCAGGACGGAAGTTAGTATTAGTGACATTAGGGACCTATAGCGAGATCGAGAGATGCTATTTGTTAGGAGTGGACCGAGAGGACCTCTTATTTCCCACCTTACCCGTGCTTGATTGACCGACTTAGTTTCTTTGCCGGGAAGCTATAATGACCCGACCATCCTAGTACCCTTCTTTTATCTGTTTAAATCATATCTTTAGTTTAATTTCTTTTTATCGTTATTAGTTATAGACCAATTCAAATCAATCCCCATAATAGTTACCTCAGACTGAACATTAACCAACTAAAGTTTACAACTGCCTCCTTGCGGATCGACCCTGTTACCACTAGCCTAGGTTAGTCTTAATAGGAGATTATAAATTTTATCTTTGGTACTCACAACGACGGGTATCAGGAGTACATGGGTAGCGGTGCGCCAATTCTGATTTACAATTGGCATAGGGAGATGGAGAATATCCTCAATGTGCTTCACTATCCCGAGGACTGCAAAGTGGAACAAGCTGCGTTCTACTTGAGAGATGTGGCTGGAAAATGGTGGGATAAGGTAAAGGAGAGTGCCTTAGATTTGTATGTGAGACAGGGAAAGTCAGCCATACCTTGGAGTGAGTTTAAGAGAGCTATGCGTCGAGAATTTGTACTTGAGCATGTCCGTAGTAAGCTGAGAGAGGAGTTTGATGATTTCAAAATGACTTCGGAGATGACTGTGGCCGAGTACTATCACAAGTTTAATGAGAAGTATAGGTACGCAGAGGATGTGGGGCTGAGTTAGGAGAACTTGGCATTGAGATTTGAGTAAGGTCTGACTTATAAGATTATGGAAAAGCTACCGGTTGGGGTCCTTACAGATGTTAAGGAAATGTGTGAGAGAGCGGGAAAAGCTAAGAGATTGGTCGAAATGGCCAAGGAGAATATGGAGAGAGGTCCCTAGAAGAGGAAGGCTGAGAGTGAGGGTGGTGGTCAGTCCAGTTACAAGAGGGGCAACCATAACCAAGTGAGGGCTTACTCATCAGGGTAGGGGTTTAGTGGTGGAGCTTCCCATGGGCGTGGCGTAGTGGTGGTAGTAGCAGCTGGGCTATATCTTGTTACAACTGTGGCGGTATAGGCCATAAGAGACATGAATGCAACAGTGCTGTGGGCAGGGGTTTTCAGAGGCCATCACAGGGGAGTTTCTCTCAGGGTCCATCTCAGAGTTATGCTAGCAACAGGCCGGCTGGGTCATGGAACAATAAGGGTGGTCAGAGTAACAACAACGGGGGATCTAATCGCAATGGCAATAACTCTTATCAGAAACCGACAGCTAACAACAACCAGGTGTCGGCTGCCAAGTCGTCTACTTCTACTAGTACTGTCCAGGGAGGTGAACAGAAGACCAGTGGCAAGTTATTCATGTTGGACAAGAAAGCAGCTGAGGATGATGCTCACGTGATCACGGGTACTTTTATAATTAACGGTGTTTTTACCTTTGTTTTGTCTGATTGGGGGCGTCACACTCTTTTGTATCATCGAGTCATGCTAAGCATTTGTGTTTGAGAGAGTTTGAGTTTGTAAAGGATGAGCTTTTTATACCGTCCGGTGAGTCTGTACCTTGTGGGAGGTTGTATAAGGGTGTGTTTATGATAGTTGGGCATAATGACTTTCTTGTGGATTTGTTAGAATTTCCCATAGATGGTTTTGAGATGATAGTTGGTATGGATTGGCTGGGTAAGTACAAGGCTAGAATAGATTGTCACCAAAAGAGAGTTTCTTTGAGAGGTCCTAAGGGAGTTAGTGTGTCTTATCGTGGGTTTGTTGCCAAACCCAAAGTCAAAGTGATTGCAGCGGTGACATTGAAGTCTTATCTGAGGAAGGGGTGTCCTTTAATGCTATGCCATGTGAACGACCATAGTAAGGTGAGTTCGATAGTTGATCAGATACCAGTGGTGGGAGCGTTTCCAGATGTTTTTCCAGAGGAGATACTAGGTTTACCACCAAAGAGGGAGATATATTTCAGTATGGAGCTGAAACCGGGGACAGGACCAATCTCTAAGGCCCCGTACCGCATGGGTCCTAAGGAGTTGGAGGAAATGAAGAAATAGTTGAATGATTTGATAGATAAGGGATACGTTAGACCTACTGTATCGCCGTGGGGAGCACCAGTTCTGTTTGTGAATAAGAAAGATGGGAGTTTGAGGTTGTGCATCGACTACAGAGAGCTGAACAGGGTTACAGTGAAGAATAAGTGTCCTTTGCCAAGGTGTAACACTATGGTTTTATGAGCCTTTGGGTACTCTATCGAGTAGGGCTTACTCTGTCGAGTAAGTAGTTTTTGACGCAAATCAGTAGTCTGCCTGTAGGGTACTCGATCGAGTAAGTTGGGTACTCGATCGAGTAAGGGGCACTCGATCGAGTAAGTCACTTACTCGATCGAGTAAGTGTGTTTTACGGGTTTGTTTTGACGGGTTTTGCTAATAACGCGAGATTAATATAAAAGGCTTCCATCATTTTCTTTAATCACTTTTCACCTTTCTAAACCTTTCAAAAGAAAAAGAAGTTACGTATTTCTCTCTCGTCGCGTTGTTGGCAAATCCTAAGGGCTAGAGTCATCGGATCGTTGTGTTCTTTACGCCGTTGAGACCGTCGTATTGTGGGTAAAGTCCTAGTACAATTTTTATGTTGTTTCATTGATTTTAGTTGAAACCCTAATTGGGTAATTTGGGGGTTTTGGGAGTATTGTGTTTATTAGATGTTGATTGTATGATTGTATGTTTGATAGGAGGTGATTGTATTGAAGAACGATTTTGATTAGCTGCTAGACCGTCTGTGGTGGTTGCATTCCAGGTAGCGTTTTGCCTACTCAGTATTAGTTACATGATGTGTGTGGTGATTGTGCTGTAGTTAGTGATTGTTGATTGACTCAGATGGTTGTGATTAAAAGATCATAGATCCATATTAGACTCTCTAATAAAAATTAAATTATCTCATAATTTGTCATTTAGGTGATCTATGTAACATGCATGCTAATATGAAAGCATAAAAATGAAAGTATAAGGAAAAACAATTTCCTTACATTGATTTTGTGGTAAAAAGGGCGCAAACTAGTTCACCTTACTAGCTTGTTCTTGAGCTTATACCAAATGGATGATCCTCCTTACAAATCTTCAAAGAGAAGATCTCCTTCAAGATGCACCCAAGAACTAAACCCAAAAATAATAACAAGTAATTAACTAGAAACTTATTATTATTATACCCTTGATAATATGTTAATAATACTAACACTCTTAGTATTAATTTTTGTTTTACTAACAACTTAGTAAAAAGATGCTTATTATTTTTAGAGAGATGTACCAAAAATGTTCACATGCAAAACCACATGAGTGAAGTAGTGTAGAAAAATGAACATTAGATGGAGTAAAATAGGAGGGAAAGTGGCGGGTGGTATTGAGTGTGGTAGTGGACAAATTTTGTCTTATATTTTTCATCTTATATCACATGCAAAATCTTATATAAGATAACTTATGGTAGTATATAAGGTAAGGTGAAATGATAATGTTATTAATCATCCACTACTCTATTTTACATGGTCCACTTGCCCATTTACGGGTCCATGTTGGTTCTTATATTTGTCGCACAAATACGTGTAATTTTATTTTAAACATCGTTTCATGTTTAAATACTTCCATAATTAATTCGTCCAAATCACTCCGTAAATATACGTGTACCACTACACATATTATATACGTACTAATATTAATCACATTAATCAATTAGTACAATTTTAGTGAATTAACAATTAATTAACTAAAACCCGTCTCATAAAATTTATTATTTAATTATCACATAATTAAATAAAAACCGCCGTTCCTCGAGTTCGCAACTCGAATTCTCTCTTAAAATAATTGACTAACCTTTTAGTCTACAAATCAAGGGACTAAATAAATTGTATCTCATTCAATTAATTAGTTGTCTATTGGGGTTCGTTCCTATAGGTGTGACCGAAAGGGGTCAGTTGATCACCGCCGTCTCACGACAATAACGTCAAACTCTAGTCAGCCAACCGTTATCGATTTACGTTAATCAACTGACAAGGATCAAATAATTAAATATCTGATGATATTCCATTAATGAGATTTATTATGTTAACACACTATTGTGGAGGACACTAACTCAAACAATCTCCCACTTGTCCGACACAAGGTGTGCGCTACCAATTCTCTTGTCCGTTTTAATCTCCCACTCAATGCAAGGTGTCTTTCAGGTCGCACTTGCACCTGAATATATCGCGAGTGGTTTTCTCGATCTGGAGTGTGACTACATGACCGGAAAAATCTCTCACAGATTACTTCCGAGCATGGCCACGCATTTGTAGTCATTAACTCCTCGAGTGGCCTTGAGATATAGTTACCCAACGTGGGTGGACAATTCCTGTACGCCCTATCTATCCTATTGCACAATACAGATCACCATGACCTAGTAAATGCCCTTTTGGCCTCCTTTCACGGCACGACCTAGGACAAAAACAAAAGTCACTCGAAAACTGCACTTGCTTAGATAATAGTCTCCAGTCAAAAGAATCGACTCATTAGAACATCTTAGAGATCCCCGCCACGACCAGGCGTCTATAATAGAACTTAGGGACTCTCTAAATGGTCACTGTCCGGCAAAGTGTGACACACTCTGACTATGTAATCGACTAGTCATCACGTATGACCTTATGGTGTTGAACAACCATCAATCGACTCACAATCTAGTCACTCCGAGACGTCACCTCATTAAGTGACTAGGGACAAAATACAATGTTCATCTTATTCACTTGAATATTGTTCAACATTGTCTCCACAACTTATTCAGATAAACAAGGTATTCTTGTTTTCAGTCAAACTGAATAATTGAGTTCTTAAAGAAACTCTAACAATGAATGCGATCATCACTTATGTAAATATCAATACTCTATCCAATATTTACATAACGATCTTCAGCAATTAAGGTATACGGCTCAATCACATTGAGATGACATAACCATCATGTCTACCTTATGCCAACGGCTTTGGTTAGAGGATTAGCAACAGTTGCATCACTCTAATTTCCATTGTTATTTTCCTTTGTTCTATGCAATCTTTTCATCACATAGACCATTTCTAAGTACATGTCTAAACAAGTTTTTAGACTCTGATTCTAAAGCCAGTCAAACACTCCCACTGTTTTCACAGTCTCTTGGGATACGATATTCGGCTAACAGAACTACTCAAGTCCGATTAAATTCCGGTTATCAACTATCTCTTTTACAACATCGGATGTTGTAATGTACTTAGCTTTCGTTCATGATTTGTACGTATAACACTTATACATACACATCCTCCATATGACATCTTTTATGTATGACTCCTCATACATGTTTGCTTTATACATGTATAACTTCTTATACACATATGTATAACTTCTTATACATATTATTATTTATGCACATAGCACTCTTACATGCTAACCATTCCTTAACGAGGCCCATAACATCTTATAAGCATAGGAATGTTTCTGTGTAATACTTTTACACAAAATTCATAAATTCCTCTAAACTACAAGAGTAAATCCTCAGTGCTTCTCAAGTACTTAAGGATGCTCTTGATAATCATCTAGTGACACTTACTAGGAAATGATTGGTAATGACTTCCCATATTCTCAACATGATAAGTCCCGACGAGAGCAGCTTTTAGCATATTTAATAGATCCTGCAGCGGAAGCAAAAAGATCATATTAATTTGTTCAACAACTTGAACGAGTCAAGAATCTTATCACATAAGTCTCTTGACTATAATGATAATATCCATAGAGATCTATCTCATTAGATCCGGATATTTAATTGCGCCATGCTACTCTCAAGTATTCACCCGAGAATATTTCTAGTCACTAATATGCCAAACACATATTTAAGACTAAGAAATATCACCTTAGCTACATTTCTAGTCACTACTATGTCAAGCACATATTTAGACTAAGAAACTCACTTTAGCTCCCACTAAACTCCATGTATCATCATGGTACCTCGACACTCGAGTAATACCATTTTGATAGACTACATGATTGAACCCAAAGTTCCAACTCTTTGATGTATATAGATCACAAAAGGGATCTTTCAAGCATGCTAGGCTTCTTAGCATAGACAACATCAACAAAACTTCTCCCAAGAAGAAAGTTTCATTATTCATTTACCGAATCTCATCCTCATGAGAAGCTATATTGCTAAGAACATACGAATTGATAAAGGAATTTGGGTTGTCACAAAACTCTCTATAACCAACCCAAATTTTAAACATCTTATGTAACCTTTATGACAAGATCAAGGTAACCTACCAAAGTATTCTCCTTAAATCAAGTCTCGAAAACATCTCGTGTTTCCTTCCTTATCACATTGTGTGCAAGGAGGCCAATTCGAATTGCATGGTGACACGCCATCACATAGGGTTCATACTATAGAAAAGCCTTTGATGAGGGTTTAAGATTCGTCACTTTTGAAAAGTAACGCAATATTATCGCAAAATTATCTCCTTATAACCACTGAGCCACAATAAAGAACGTCTTCTTGCATTGTACTCACCACTGAGCCTCAATAAAGAACATGTTCTTGCATTGTACTTAGTTTGTGGGTCTTGGACTTCCGTAAGTTCAAAATTTCTCCCACTCTGTCTTCCAAAAAATGAAAATCTTTCTGGAAAGACAGCATTACGAGCCAGAAACTCTTTGTTCTCGTTTTGGAGGAGTAAAAACCAAGTGGTTCAATTTTGGATAACCCTCATAAATACACAAAATTGGTTCTGAACATAAACATTTATGATCCCAAATGTATAAAAAGACAAGTTAGGGACTCTCCCTATCCATATCTCATATGGAGTCATTTAGGCTATTATAGTCGGGTTTTAAACTTTTAGTGAGAAAATTGCTTACAAAATTGCGAAAAAACCTCAAACTATATCTCATAAAGTTTGGTTTATATACTTGACTACACCATACTCTATGGTGTCCGTAAAAGAAGGTATATGTGAACTGGTTCACAATCTTCTTTGTGATCATCAAGGTCATTACTTGATATTACCCATTTGATCTTCAAATTCATTACTTTGAAACTTCCGATCAACATCTTGGTCTTGACGTGCTTTTGGTTTACTACTTCATTTTTAAAATATAACACGTTTAAAAAATCACTTTTATGTCTTATTAAATAGATACGAGGTTTTCATATCTACTTAACATTACGGTAAAAGTAAGGAAGTATATTTATAACCAACTATCGGCCTTACACATCCGTATGTATATGGTCAATTACCTCACTATTGTGTTTCTTTTCTGCAAAAGAAAACATAATTTATGCACACACCATAAGATTTTCAATCAAATGGTTGTTCGATGTGCTTATCGTTTATTCGTTTAAACGAATTTACTTGAGGTTTGATAAATTTGGGTTCACCGAATTAGAGACATTAAAATCTACAAGATAGTATAATATTTAGTTTTCGTGAAGAATGTAAAATTCCTCTAACTTGAGTGGTCTAAACCAACCACCAAGTTATCATAGGAGTAGGTACAACCTTTTGTTTTAAATCACATGAGTGATGCCTTCTACGTATAAACATAGATGATTTACATTCTTTTAAAACCAAATTTAGGTATATTTGTCCCTATCGAAATCATTGCTACTCTAGCACCATTTCGATACAAAAATGTCCTATGCTAGACGTCTTACGTTTTATTAATTCATGTAAACTTCTTTACAAAGAAATGACCCGTACTTGGTATCTCATACCAAGATAGTGGAACTAGCCTATCCATTGAATAGATGTCTCTTTCAACTTTGTTCTATCGCATACATCTAGGGTTGATACTTCTTAACTCCCACTCACTTTCACATTCCTCTTTGCTTCAATCAAGCAAAAATGAATCTCATGAAGACCTCTCTTCATGTCATTCGTGATATTTTATACACTTAGTAAGAGTGAATTACTATAAAGTGAGTGCAACATGTGGCAAAATCTCAACTTCTTGCGAAATTGGACTACCTAACCGTTCAATTGTTATCATATGCCTAAACTCTTTAGCGCATAAACAATCGATTTGGCCTTTCTCGAAGTGAGCCATTTGACGGTATCATATTGGAGTATTATAAGTGTTTTTAAAAACTCTTTTCGCAAACTTTTGAATTAGACTTGAGTAATTAAAACTAATATGTCATCATCATGACGGAGGTGTCACTTTCGAAATCAAGACTCTCTTGATAAAATGTGACTTCCTTTTAAACTCGTAATATGAGTTTGCAACATAAAACCCCTTTTTAATATGTATGGACGATAAGTTGTATAATAATCGCAAAAATCGTTGTAAGCTTATGTAGGTGAATTGGTAAATCATGTTACCAATCATTAATTCCTTCAAGAAAACTGCTTTCTATGAAAGAATGAAACAAATATAACAATAAATAGAGAAAGGAGGATGAAGTGCGCGATGTCATACATTTATGAGAATGAACGAAAAATAGGAAAAATTAACATTCAATGTTTTAAAAATACTTGTGAAAACATGTTCAACAAGTTTTAACATTTATATAATGATCTCTCACTAAATTATATAAATGATTCCAAGACCCAAATATTAAACAAAAATGAGCATCGCTTGGGCGAAACATCCCATAATTGTGTAAATTCGGTAAGCCACGTTGACTAATTCTACCTCTAGAACTCTTGGTCGACGAATTTTCTTAAATCCATCTACTAGCCCCGGAACACAAGACCGTCTTATATCCCATTGAGTCCAACCAACTTTGGCGCGTGATAACCGTTTACCACCCTACTTACTCAAGGTAAAAAGAGAACACCCCGCTTGGGCGAGCGTGGCTCTAATGAACAAGAGATTCATAGGTGTTACTAATTGGTAAGGCTAATCTCAATTTTAGTTATGTGAGAGATCTTGTCAATTTAGTCATAAATTCCTTATAAGTGAATTAATTCGGTGAATTGACAACCGCGAAAATAAAATGCATGTGAATGGCGATTTTGGCATGCGCGAAAATAAAACAAGCAAACATGTAAGCATATGAATAAATCCTAGTATGGCCATCTAGTTAATAAAAACTAGTCTATTACATTTCGTAAACCAACTCCTTGGTCCCTTGCCTCTTCATTCTAAAAGTGGCTCTTCCTTGTGGGATTTGGAACACCTTCCAAAAATAGACTACGTCTTGATGTAATCCATCTTTTGGAAACGCCGGTAAAAATAACTATTACAATTGAATTACATAGCTATTCCTATTATACATTAATTAATAAAATAAATAAAACTATTAATTAATTACAAACCGACGATACGAGATCGTATTTAATTACAAACAAATCGATATTCCCATTCATTTCGGGTAATAACGATTAAAATTAACTAGGCCATACTAGGTACAACAAGATAAATACTTTAAATAAATGACAATCATTCATTCAACTTAAATAAATATGCTTAAAATGCTGTAAAATGATGCCAAAATCGCCCTATCTATCATTAATTGGTATCCATCTCGGTTTTTTTGGATTTAATCGATTTTTAACATGTAAAAATCAATAATCAATTATTAAATCTCATTTAAGTCCAAACTAATTGTCCAAACTGTTTTGAACCTCAAAATTAGTCCTCACTAATTTTATGATAAATAATTAGTTTGATTTGGTGATATTTTGCTAATTTAATCGATAAAATCATAATATTTAAGTAAAAATCCAAAATAATTGAAAAATTACCCAAAAAATTGAAACAAAAATTTTTAGTATTCTGAAACACTCCCAAGAACACCAAAAAATACCACAAATCTTTTGAGATCAGTAGGTATGCATGTCCCAAAAAATTCGTGCTAAAACCTCTTCTAACACAATTTTTGAGTTTTTATAAATTATCTCATAATTCATTAAAATGCTTAAAATCAACATGCAAAATACAAGCCTAAGCTCTGATACCACTTGAAAGATCATAGATCCATATTAGACTCTCTAATAAAAATTAAATTATCTCATAATTTGTCATTTAGGTGATCTATGTAACATGCATGCTAATATGAAAGCATAAAAATGAAAGTATAAGGAAAAAACAATTTCCTTACATTGATTTTGTGGTAAAAAGGGCACAAACTAGTTCACCTTACTAGCTTGTTCTTGAGCTTATACCAAATGGATGATCCTCCTTACAAATCTTCAAAGAGAAGATCTCCTTCAAGATGCACCCAAGAACTAAACCCAAAAATAATAACAAGTAATTAGCTAGAAACTTATTATTATTATACCCTTGATAATATGTTAATAATACTAACACTCTTAGTATTAATTTTTGTTTTACTAACAACTTAGTAAAAAAATGCTTATTATTTTTAGA
The DNA here is from genome assembly GCF_048544455.1 of Silene latifolia. Lineage (NCBI taxonomy): Eukaryota > Viridiplantae > Streptophyta > Magnoliopsida > Caryophyllales > Caryophyllaceae > Silene > Silene latifolia. The sequence continues at coordinate 72,547,593 of NC_133536.1, forward strand.
GAGATGTACCAAAAATGTTCACATGCAAAACCACATGAGTGAAGTAGTGTAGAAAAATGAACATTAGATGGAGTAAAATAGGAGGGAAAGTGGCGGGTGGTATTGAGTGTGGTAGTGGACAAATTTTTTCTTATATTTTTCATCTTACATCACATGCAAAATCTTATATAAGATAACTTATGGTAGTATATAAGGTAAGGTGAAATGATTATGTTATTAATCATCCACTACTCTATTTTACACGGTCCACTTGCCCATTTACCGGTCCATGTTGGTTCTTATATTTGTCGCACAAATACGTGTAATTTTATTTTAAACATCGTTTCATGTTTAAATACTTCCATAATTAATTCGTCCAAATCACTCCGTAAATATACGTGTACAACTACACATATTATTTACGTACTAATATTAATCACATTAATCAATTAGTACAATTTTAGTGAATTATCAATTAATTAACTAAAACCCGTCTCATAAAATTTATTATTTAATTATCACATAATTAAATAATAACCGCCGTTCCTCGAGTTCGCAACTCGAATTCTCTCTTAAAATAATTGACTAACCTTTTGTCTACAAATCAAGGGACTAAATAAATTGTATCTCATACAATTAATTAGTTGTCTATTGGGGTTCGTTCCTATAGGTGTGACCGAAAGGGGTCAGTTGATCACCGCCGTCTCACGACAATAACGTCAAACTCTAGTCAGCCAACCGTTATCGATTTACGTTAATCAACTGGCGAGGATCAAATAATTAAATATCTGATGATATTCCATTAATGAGATTTATTATGTTAACGCACTATTGTGGAGGACACAAACTCCAACAGTGATTTCATATTGTTGATTGATTCAGACGGTTGTTGATGTTGTATTGTGGTTGCTGTTTATCTGTCTGTGTTCTTCGGGGCGCGTCCCTGGCTAAGTGAAGTCACTTGTGGGAGTGGCTTCACGCCCTCGATTCGCCTTCTGTGGAACCCGCCACAGAAAGGACGTGCACATTAATGAACATGAGTTTATCGCTCGATGGAGATGAGCGGGGCTTAGGTGGGAACGGCTGCGGTCCCCCACTTGCGGCGAGGAGTATCTGTTGCGATGGGTACTCTGGCAGGGCTACACACTTTAGTGTGTAGTCAGTTATGAGGTGATTGGAGATGGAGACAGGGATTGTGTGTGAGCTGTTTGTATGATTGTTTCACTGTTGCTTTGATTGTGTAATTAGTACTGACCCCGTTTAATGTTTTAAAAAAACTGTGGTGATCCATTTGGGGATGGTGAGCAGTTATTGAGCAGGTTTGATATGAAGCGTATGGGATAGCTGGGATGAGTCATCACGTGGCAGTTAGAAGTCTTCCGCTATGTCAGACGCTGTTTTATTGCTTTGATAATGTTAGCAGTAGACCGTCTGAGAACCTTGTATTTCAGTTTAACAGTTTTGGTTTTGATCGTGTAATCACTTTAAACTATATTGTTATTTAAATTATGTTTCTTCATTGTCATTCGGTTATCATTGCCTCGAGTAACCGAGATGGTGACGTTCTCATACCTTAAGTGGTCCTGGTAAAGCACTTGGAGTATGGGGGTGTCACAAAGTGGTATCAGAGCGACGATCCTGAAACCTGCAACTAATGAACCTAATAAATATAGGGAGTCAAATTAAAACGAACCCAGGGTAGAAGTTGTAGTAGCTAATGCAAAGGCTTGGGAGACGTCCTAAAGTCGCGAACTCGCCCTACAATTTTTGAACCGGTCACCATGGGATATGAGTCGGGATCGCTATGTGTTTATCTTGTGAATTGTGTACCTATAGTAATGTGTGGCATGAATCAGTGGATGTATGTATGTGGAGAATGGGGAATGTGTAGAGAAAGATGATAATGAGGTGATGTTATACATTATTGATTGAAAGCATGATAGTTGTGTAGAAGTTGTTTTACGATATGGCAATATAGAAATACGGAAAGAAAATTTGTTTAGCTTGAATTATACATAAAGTTATGTATATATATATATATATGTTGTTGGTGGTGTTGTACGAGTTTATATAGCTGAAAGGTTGAGTAAGAGCATGAATAATTGGTGGAAAAAGATGAATAATTGTTGCATGATAATATGATTTCTGATAAAGCATGTTGTATGATGGAAGAGATTTTATAATGTTGTTATGCTTGTAACATGTGAATAGGAGACTTGATGTTATATATTTGTGATTTTCTTTACGTAAAGTTATAGAATAAAAACATGTAGGTAATACATGCTTGGTAAGTTGAATGATGTATGTGCATAATGTATGTTGTTGCTTGGATTTTGAAGATACTAACATGTGGTTAGGGATGCTGGTTTTATGAGTATTGAGTTGTTTTGTTTACCTTGTTGTCGTTTAAGTTGTTTGGAAGTAAAAATCAAGTAGTTGTGTTTTTTCGATTATAGAGAGGTTGTCTTTAACCTGTTATAACATGAGATGTATAAAACATTTTAATGTGATTTCAATTGGAGGTGATAGCTTGTTCTTTTACGATTCTAACGATAGGTCATACGCCCAAAACGACCAAGAAACGAGTGAGTTATGACCATTTTACGAAACCTTGACAATGCTGAGAAATGCGTAGGGTACTCGATCGAGTAACCAGCCCTGGTAATTTGTTTTACGTGTCTTTTACTCGATCGAGTGGCATGTACTCGATCTAGTGACCCCTGTTTTGGGTCATATGCTCATCTTTTGATTTCGTTGCATATTATGTTTAATTCAAAGGTATTATTTTGCTTCTTTATGCATTGTTTTACATGTATGTTGGTCCTGATGCGTAAGTTACCCAATCTTATGGTGTAGTGAGTGGCACCTATGGTGAGTATGAGTTCGGTGGAGAGGACATGAGTTATATGTGGTTGTGATAGATAGTGGAAAAAAAAGAAAAAGGAAGATCGGTATGGCTTATTAAGGCATAGAGCATGTTTTTTGAGACGAGATGAGTGATATAATTGTGTGTTGAGTAATGTAAAAGTAAGGGAAGGTGGGCAAGGGGTGATGTAAGTTTATGGAACGTGAGAATGAAAAGGTTGAAATGAGAGATGCAAATTGTACGTGGTAACTTTGGATGTTTCAGGATTATGAAGGGAGGTAGTTATGACTCGGTTGGTTACGAATATATATAATGGAAAGGTCGTTATAGGTAAATGGAAAGATATGGTGTATAAAGACCTTAGATTGAGTTGTGCAGCGATGTGTGTTTGCAGATAACGAGTGAGTTTGGGAATTTGTATTATCAAGAGGTCAAACTAATGTGTGATTTCCTTGGACAAGTAACGGTGTGAAATGGTGATGGGTGATCAGTGTGAGTGACAACATGAGATGGTCTGGACTGATTGGTGATAACTGTGAGTGATAGCATGATAAAAGAGGATCCAGGGTCAGAAGGAGTGAGAAGATATCGATAAGAAATAATGGGATTTGAGTTTGGAGCAATGAGAAGGTAACCGGAGTACTAAAGAGTTAGGAAGAAGTAATAAGGAGTTGAATGGTTAATTGATTTTGTCGAGTGTAAAAGAAAAGAATGAGGGGAGTAAAACTAGGAAAATGTCCACCGAGGTTATGTGATAAAAAAGTAAGGAATCGTCGAGATGTGTGATACTATCACGAGGATGCTAGTTAATGATTATATAGGAGTTTTAAGACAACATGATAATCATGCTTTTCGAGGAATTAAGGAAAGTAAAGGTTGGGTAAATTATTTTCATGATACGAGGTTTTGGTGGAGAGTTAGATGACGATACAATTACGACTAGTATTGGGAATGATGTTGAGGTAATTTTGTTGAGGGGTTTGATGTCGTGATTTAGGATGTTAGCCAAAGATAGGAAAGAAATCATAATGTTTAGAGATGGGTGTAGGAGGTTTGATGTCCGAACGGTGGTAGTGTTGAGGTGTTGTTGCTAGTGATTTAGAGTGATGATAGATAAGAAAGATGACAACTCTAAAGCGGTTGATTTTGTAGAGGCCGGATTAATATGTACGTTTGGGAGGGAGTATAAGATGTGGTTATATGAGGCGGGTGCTTGTAGATGAATATTAAGGGTATAGTTACACTTGGCATGAGGTGATGGTTATGCGAAAGGGGGAATATGTTATGAGGGGCATATGAGTTAAGCTCGGGCGACAGGTAACCTTTATCGAGTGGTAACTTACGTGATCAGGATTGACTAGTTGGATGTCATTATGGGTCTAAGATGTATATAAATGTTGGTGTGAGGTTCTGACCTCACGAGAAGCGGTATTGTGTGATAGTTATAAAGTTGTTATCTGAATGCTCTGTAATATATGTTGGATACGGTAACTTAATGGAATGATGTTTAAAAGTGATAGTTTGGGTGATTTGGCATGACTGGTTATTCTTGTATGTGTATTCATGATATATGTTTATTCCGTAAAAAGGTAGGGATGGTATTCATGAGATTCTTGTCTGTTTATTCCGTATAATATATTGTGTTGTGATCTAGTAAAGCAGTCTTGAGTAAGTTTTATTGTCCGGAAAGTTATTCTGAGTCAGTGTTTATGGGAATTGTATGTAGTTGTGATGTCTATCGATGTGGTTGTTGTGCCTCGGGTGGTGATCCGGGCACGGTACTTAGTGTTGTGATGCGGGTATTTTCGCACTGCGGTGTGGCTGTTGGTGGCTGTGTTGCGATGTTGTCACCGGTTGTGGTGGAGTAGGCGAGATGATTATGATACGAGTTTTCGAAAGTACATACCAGTTATACATAGATTGTTGTTTTGTTTGCTGCTGTTCCTTGTGAGTTTCGGTTGAACATATAGACTGTTGTTTTGTTTTTTGATGTTTCTTGCTAGTTTCAGCTTGGGAGTGAGGGTAGAGTATGATATGGAAGAGAGTTGTGTATGTTTCCATGGTTGTCATGGCATAGTGATATTCTGTTGATGGGACACAGTGGTGAGAGGTTGTTACAGTAATTTTGATCTTGTTTTAAGATGAGGCATCGATAGACATAGTCGTGGTAAGCGATTTTTGAAACATGTGTTGTACTGATCTGAAAGCTGCAGGTGATTCATAATCTTTTGTTGAGATAATGAGTGTAGGGTGTTGGGAGTTAGTTTCATGTAAAGTTTTGTATGAGTTTTGCGGTAATGAAATAAAAGAACTTGAGGATCTAGTGTGAGTGTACGTAAAAAAGTGTGGATCGTGAGTTCTGCTTTTGGCGATAGGAGTTTTATATAGTTTATATAGAGAGGTATGTCGTGTTGTGGTAATGTGGAAGAGTTGGAGTGTTGGTTATGATAATGATTTTGTGGTATTGGTTAGATGAAGTGCAGAATGAATTGAGGTGTGAGAACTGTTTAAGTAAGAGAGCCTTAGAAATAGGAATGGTTATAGGTGTTGAGGTCTTAGGCGGTTATCCTTGACGTGTGGTGGTGATGAAGATAATGAGAAGATATAGCTAAGGATCTAGTATTAGTGAGTTACGAGGACGTAACATTTATCTTAAGAGGAGTAGGATGCGACAAAGAGAGTTTAAAGGTTGTACAGGTTGTAGTAGATTTGGAAGTTTGAGTCTTGATGTAGAATAAAAGATTGATTTGTGTTGTGGTTGATTTTGTTAAAGGTCATGACCGTTCTTGTAGTGGTGTGATGTCTAGGAGTGCGAGAATATTTCGATAGTGTTGACAGTTGGATGATGATGATTATGAGTTCGATAGTTTTGGCAGTTGGATGATGATGTTTATGAGTGTGAGTAAACTTCGAGGATGAAGTTCCTTTTAAGGGTGGTAGAATGTAACATTCCGTTTGAAGTCTGTGAGTGTCTTGATATTTGATTTGCTAGTGGATGATATATTACGGAGCTCGCAGCGTTTGTGGACGGTAGTTGGTAGTGTATGGAGTTAGTGTCGAGAGAGATATAATGTAGTTGATACGATATCGTGAGACATGTTGTGGAGGTAAGCATAGTTGGTGGAGTTGGTGTTAAGAGTTCATGTGTTATAGGGTGAAGTTCTGTTTTGAGTTTTTAGTTGCGTTGTTCTATCTTAATCGAGTAGGTAGGTTTGTTTTTATGTATGGGTTGAACTTCGGGGACGAAGTTCTTTATAAGGAGGGAAGACTGTAACACTACGGTTTTATGAGTTTTTGGGTACTCTATCGAGTAGGGCTTACTCTGTCGAGTAAGTAGTTTTTGACACAAATCAGTAATCTGCTTGTAGGGTACTCGATCGAGTAAGTTGGGTACTCGATCGAGTAGGGGGCACTCGATCGAGTAAGTGTGTTTTACGGGTTTGTTTTGACGGGTTTTGCTAATAACGCGAGAATAATATAAAAGGTTTCCGTCATTTTCTTTAATCACTTTTCCCCTTTCTAAACCTTTCAAAAGAAAAAGAAGTTACGTAGTTCTCTCTCGTCGCGTTGTTGGCAAATCCTAAGGGCTAAAGTCATCGGATCGTTGTGTTCTTTACGCCGTTGAGACCGTCGTATTGTGGGTAAGGTCCTAGTACAATTTTTATGTTGTTTCATTGATTTTAGTTGAAACCCTAATTGGGTAATTTGGGGGTTTTGGGAGTATTGTGTTTATTAGATGTTGATTGTATGATTGTATGTTTGATAGGAGGTGATTGTATTGAAGAACGATTTGGATTAGCTGCTAGACCGTCTGTGGTGGTTGCATTCCAGGTAAAGTTTCCCTACTCAGTATTAGTTACATGATGTGTGTGATGATTGTGATGTAGTTAGTGATTGTTGATTGATTCAGACGGTTGTGATTTCATATTGTTGATTGATTCAGACGGTTGTTGATGTTGTATTGTGGTTGCTGTTTATCTGTCTGTGTTCTTCGGGGTGCGTCCCTGGCTGAGTGGAGTCACTTGAGGGAGTGGCTTCACGCCCTTGATTCGCCTTCTATGGAACCCGCCACAGAAGGGATGTGCACATTAATGAACATGGGTTTATCGCTCGATGGAGATGAGCGGGGCTTAGGTGGGAACGGTTGCGGTCCCCCACTGGCGGCGAGGAGTATCTGTTGTGATGGGTTCTCTGGCAGGGCTACACACTTTAGTGTGTAGTCAGTTATGAGGTGATTGGAGATGGAGACTGGGATTGTGTGTGAGCTGTTTGTATGATTGTTTCAGTGTGGCTTTGATTGTGTAATTAGTACTGACCCCGTTTAATGTTTTAAAAAAACTGTGGTGATCCATTCGGGGATGGTGAGCAGTTATTGAGCAGGTTTGATATGAAGCGTATGGGATAGCTGGGATGAGTCATCACGTGGCAGTTAGAAGTCTTCCGCTGTGTCAGATGATGTTTTATAACTTTGATAGTGTTACCAGTAGACCGTCTGAGAACCTTGTATTTCAGTTTAACAGTTTTGGTTTTGATCTTGTAATCACTTTAAACTATATTGTTATTTAAATTATGTTTCTTCATTGTCATTCGGTTATCATTGCCTTGGGTAACCGAGATGGTGACGTTCTCATACCTTAAGTGGTCCTGGTAAGGCACTTGGAGTATAGGGGTGTCACACAAGGATAGATGATCCATTTGACTAGTTGAACGGAGCAACAGCCTTTTCCAAGATTGACCTGAGGCCGGGTTACCATCAGGTGAAGATCCGGGATAAGGACATAATAAATATAGCCTTTTCATCTAGGTATGGTCACTATGAATAAGTGGTGATGCCGTTTGGGTTGTCTAATGCACCGACAGTGTGTATGGATTTGATGAACCAGGTCTTCAGTCAGTTTTTGAATCGGTTTGTAGTGGTGTTCATAGATGATATCTTAGTCTATTCCAAGACTAAGGAGGAGCATGAGGAGCACTTGAGGTTGGTGTTACAGACTTTGCGTGACAATCAGCTGTATGCGAAGTTATCTAACAGTGAGTTCTGGCTCGAGGAAGTTGCCTTTTTGGGGCATGTGATTTCTAAGGATGGTGTAGCTGTGGATCCAACAAAGATAGAGGCAGTTTCTAAGTGGGAATCACCGAAGAATGTGGCAGAGATCAGGAGTTTCTTGGATTTGGCAGGGTACTATCGTCGGTTCGTGAAAGACGTTTGAATGATCGCCAGACCTATGGCAGTGTTGATGAGGAAAGAGAATAAGTTTCGTTGGGATGTAAGTTTTGAGACGGCGTTCCAAACATTAAAGGAGCGTTTGACCACAGCTCCAGTCTTAGCTTTACCTGAAGGGTGTGAGAATTTTGAGGTATATACAGATGCTTCAAAGAATGGCTTGGGTTGTGTGTTGATGCAGAATGGGAAAGTAATTGCCTATGCTTCTAGGCAATTGAAGCCTTATGAGGATAACTATCCGACACATGATCTAGAGTTGGGTGCAGTTGTATTTGCTCTCAAGATTTGGAAACACTATCTTTATGGAGCGATCTTTAAGATGTTTTCAGATCACAAGAGTATCAAGTACATCTTTACTCAAAAGGAGCTGAACATGAGACATAGGAGGTTGATGGAGCTGATAGGGACTATGACATGGATATCATATACCATGAAGAGAAGGCAAACGTGGTTGCGGATGCGTTGAGCAGGAAGAGTGTGCATTCTCTATGCACAACTATGTCTTTGATGAGATTGAGAGATGAGGGGGGAAGATGGGGATACATGTGATACATAAAGGGAATGCTAGAGCGGACTTGCCAATGAAGCCGGACCTATATGATGATATTCGCATGAAACTGGCTTTGGATCCTAAGATTCGGGAGTAAAGAACTGGAGTAGAGACAGGGATAGTGTCTAAATTCTCTATCCATACGGATGAGAGTGTTCGGTTTGATGGGAGATGGTGTGTTCCTATTGACGAAGAGTTGAAAAAGATAATCATGACACAGGCTCATTGCACACCATTTCAGTACATCCAGGTGGTGACAAGTTATATAAAGATTTGAAAAAGACTTTCTGGTGGCCTGGGATGAAGAAGGAAACAACTGAGTTTGTGGCTCGATGTTTGACATGTCAGAGAGTTAAGGGAGGGCAACGACGACCACAAGATAAGATTGAGTCTCTTGAGGTACCTGAGTGGAAATGGGAATCTATCTCTATGGACTTTATAGTGGGTTTACCGAGGAGTCAGCATGGTAACAACATGATATGGGTGATAGTTGACTGTTTAACTAAGTCTGCTCACTTTGTTCCGATGAACGGTACTTGTGTTGGAGTTTGTGTCCTCGACAATAGTGCGATCACATGATTTAATATCACAATCAAATCTCATGATAAGAATACGCAAGGGATGATTCATTTATATAGTCAACTGATCATCATTAATCGGTAATGATTGGCTAACTAGAGTTTGACATTACTGTCATTTGACGGTGGTGATCAGTTGATCCCTTAAGGTCACACCTAAAGGACAATTCCCTTAATAGACAAATTGATTAATTGTATGACGGTACAAGTTGATCAATTCCTTAAAATTAAACAATTCAATTGTGAGAGAGAATATTTATATCTTATTGTAATGGGATTAAATAAGATTTATTTTAGTAACTGAAATATTTTATTACTAAATTGATTATTGTTTGTGAAACAATTGAGATAGGAATGAATGGTTGATTATAATTACAATATGTTGTGATTTATAATTACATGACTCATTATATTTATGTGATCAAGAATCACTAGTCAATTTATTATATGTAATTTAATTAATTTATAAAATGATATTTATTTTATAAATATGCATTAAATTAATTAATAACATGTAACATACTACATGTGACATATTGTGTGACAAGTGACAAATTGACAAAATAAAATGGGAGTCCTTTTTATACATATGGACCGAAATATTGTAGGTTGTGGAGTATAATGGGTAATTTATTTTAATGGTTAAAATTATTATAATCATACCTATTGATACATAGCCTTACACCTACAATATTGAGAAGAGCAAAAGGAAAAGAAAAGATGCCATCCTTGGCCTCTTATACCCGGCTCCCTCCTCTCTTTAAGAGAGAATTTTGTTCTCTTTTCATTACCCCATTCACTGTACATGCATTCATTCTCTCATTCTCTCCACCTCTCTCTAAAACAAGTTTTTAGAAACATGATGTTGTTCATCTAATATCATAAAAATTCTAAAATTACTAGTGTAGTAATAGTGATAATATTAGAATTAATTTTAAGGGTACTACTATATTAATCTAGTTAATTAATATACTAGTTTAAGGGATTAGTCTTGAGTGCAATCAAAGGAGGATCTCTACATTGGAATTTTGGAGGATCATCCAACATATTATAGCTCAAGAACAAATAAGGAAGGTGACCTTATTTGTGCCCTTAATTTCGAGCCACACTACAATGTAAGGGACATTATTTTTCCTTATTAATCTTTTATTTTGTTATGCATGCACTAGATCTAAAGAACACATATTAAGAAGTTAATTAGTTCACAATTAGAATAGTCTAATAATAGGTATATGAACCTAACAAGTCGTATCAGAGCATAGGATATTGCATGCATAATCGGTTTGGTTTTTCCGAGTTAAATGTAACTTAATTAAAACTAGAAATTTGTGATTTATAAGAGTAAGTCACAAAATCATGATGCATGTTATATATTATGGTCCTAAAATGTTTTTAGGTCATTTTTATGATTTATGGTAATTTATTGCTCATTTTAATGATTTTTAGTGAAATAATTACATTTTTATGAGTAAAATGAACTGTTATTCACTAAAATAAGTTAACCTGCACTACTGGCCGTGATTTTTTAGTATGAACTCACATAAATATTTTATGTATTGTATGTAAAATTTCATATTAATGTGATTAATATTTCATGATTTATCATTTTTATGTGATAAAAATGTAATAAATGGAGGCTAAATGACTAAAATTGGTTAAAATTAGTTTCTCACCTTGAAAATTTTATATGACCTCACATGAATATTTTACAAATTGTGTGTAAAATCTCGTATTAATTTGATTAATATTGCATGATTTATGATTTTTATGAGATAAAAATGGATTAAAAGAGGTAAAATGGTTAAATATAGTTAAACTTCGAACCAGGCCATGAAAGTTTAATATGTTGTCAAATGCATGATTTACACACTTTATGTAAATTTTGAAATGAAATTATTTCATTTAGCATGATTTATGAATTTTTAGTGTAAAAATGGCATAAATAGTCTTTCTTACTTTGGGATTTCGGATATAAGGGCACCAACAAGATCTCCTTCTTGTTAGTTCTTGAGCTTCCTTATAATGGATGAACAAAAGGTCCAAAATAGAACCTCTCCCAAAAGTATATACCCAAGGAAACCTCTTAATAACTAACATTATTATGATCTAGTAATAATATAAGTCTTACTATAAAAATTGACACAAAAATATTTTGTATTTCCTCTTGAATATTTTCAGCCAAGAGGGGAGATTTTGTGAGGTTTTATTTCTCTAAGTTTTCACAAATTATAGAGAGAAATCACTGTTTTCTTACACTAGAAAAATGTATTATGAAAGAGTGAATATTAATGGAGAAAAACACTTAGCTTTTTCTCATCGAAACCGGTTGGAGGGGGAAGGAGAGACCAATGCATGGTCTTGTGTTCTTCTCAAGACAAGACTAGGCATGCATGGCTAGTCATTAGGCTTTAATCATCATGTTTTCCACTTAAAATAAAAACACAATATATTCCTTAAAACTCCCTCCATTTTCGGCACATATATAAAATGGGGGGTCCATTTTATTTTTGTCATTTGTCAATTGTAACATATGTGACATGTTACTTGACATATGAAATTGTAATGTATTTTTAACATATTAAAAATCAACATACTCATAAAATATGTCATATACAAAATCGACTAGTAATTCGTAATTACTTGTGCCAAAACGGTTTATCAAATTATAAATTACAACGTCTTGTATTTATGATAAATTATTCATTCAACTTCAATTTCAATTGTTTCGTAAACAATAATTTTATCTAAGTAATAGAAAAATTCGATTACTTAGACCGTATCTCAGTTAATCAAATTACAATAAGACACGTTAACTTTACTCGCAAAATCATCCGTCAATTTTAAGCAATTTAATTAACTCGTATCGGCATACGATTAATTAAATAATCAATTAAGATTATTTCCCTATAGGTATGACCTAAGGGGATCAACTGATCACCACCGTCGCACGACAGTAATGTCAAACTCTAGTCAGCCAATCATTACCGATATGTGTGGACCAGTTGACTGTAAAATATTACATCCCACATGTATTCTTAAAATGAGATTTAAACATGTGATCATCATGATCGACAGTTGTGATCGCATTATTGTCGGAGGACACTTATTCCAATAATCTCCCACTTGTCCTCGACAAGTGTGCGTCACCAATTCTCTTGTCCTATTACTATCTCCCACTCAATGCAAGGTGTCTTTCAGGTCGTACTTGCAAGTGATCATATCGAGAGTGGTTTCCTCGATCTGGAGAATAACTGATTGACCGGAGTTATCTACCATAGATACCTTCTGAGCGTGGCCACGCATTTCCAGTTCATTACTCCTCGAGTGGCCCTGAGATATTGTTTTAACCCTGACAAGGGGGTGGACAATTCTATCGCACTATTCCCTTCGACTAGCCACAGCCATCATAACCCAAAATATGCCCATTTGACCCCATTTACGAAGGTCGTAGTAACATAAATCAAAGTTAATCTGAAACTGTGCCACCTTAGGCGAACAGTCTTTAGTCAAAAGAATCGACTCATTAGAATACTATAGTAGCTCTCGCCACGACCAGGCTATATAAATTTGCCAGAACTCTATAAGCGGTCAAAGGGCCCGACAAAGTGTTCCTAACAGTCTGCCTATGTGATCGACTAGTCATCTCACATGACTCTATGACACTTGAACTTGCCATTAATCGCATCACACTCTAGTCACTTCGAGACGTCACCTCATACAAGTGACTATGGGCAAATACCATATTAATCCGAGTTCACTTTAACGGGGTTCAATATTGTCTCTACAACCCGTTTGGATGTAACAAAGTATAAAATGAGTTTTTAGTTTTTAAAAACTCGAACGACAAATGTGATTATCACATATGAATAGTCAATACCTGATTACTACTTCATATTTTTATAATCCATTTTCATCTTATATGTAGTTGTTCATCTCAATGCAATTGAAATGACATATGACATGACTCATTATGTTAAGCCTATGAGAAGGCTTTGGTTAGTAGGTTTTATCAACTTCTTGTACCTTACTCAACATTACTACATACTCGTTTTTCTTTGTAATGTATACATTTGCATTACAAAACTTTCTGAGTACGTGTCGAGATCCAATCTAGACATAAGCTCTCTAGTCATTAAACAGCTCCCACTGTTTTCACAGTGTGCGGGACCTATCCCTCTCGCACATCTCATGATTGCAAGTGTACTCAATTTTCGTTGTAAGCATCCTCATTGTTCTTTATTGCCTAGAACGATTCTCACAAATCCATTTATTAAATAATATAGCCATAATGGTTCCTTAACCATCTTTAGGTGTTTCGAATACGATTTTCTCGGAAACCATGCGCAATCTCAATTGTCAATTGTCATTTATGTAACACCCTTACACAAATTGGTGAATTGCATCAAAACACTTAACTTTACACCCTTGATGCTTCTACAAGCACTTAAAGATAATCTATATGGCTACTTGGTAACTATTACTTGAATTCGATTTTAAAACAATTCATCATACTCAAAGCATATGAAGTGTTATACATCATTACTTATTTAATTGATCCCAAAATGGAAGCAAATGGAATCAATCAAATATGTTCAACTCGATTGAACTAGTCATGAATCTTATCAACATAAGAATTCTTATTTGACGCTAATATCATGTGGATTTATCTCCATAAATCCGGATATTAAGATGTATTATAATACTCCAAAAGTCTTAAATCATTCCCAATGATCAATATGTCATCCACATATAAGACTAATTAAAATTTCCGTAACTCCCACTAAACTCCATGTATAAACATAAGTTCTCATTGATGTCCTACTTAAGACCCTCTCTTAAGTTTCACATTATCTTAGGATTGCAAGAATCTACAAAACTCAAGACATGTATTGAATACATTCCTTCTAATTGAAGAAGTGGTTTTAGATTCACTCGCTATATATCTCATAATGATACACAATCCTTAAGAAGATCAAAATAGACTTAAGCATTTCAACTAGTGCAAAACCCTTTGCCACCAATAAAGCTTCAATATCTAACAATTCACTTGGAATTTATTTCGGATTTTCATGGCTCTAAGCCTTGTATTGAGTTGTGACTTAAACACTCTCATGTAAGTCATAAATTCATTACTTTCCAGAAGTAACTTGAATCAAACAATTTCTTTGTAAGTTGTAAGCTCTTTACTTTCTAAAAGTAACACGAATTCATCATCTTCAACAAGTGATGAGTTCAACCTCCTAGGTTTCGAAGAAACAACATCATGTAGCCAAGAAAATACAGTTTCTTGTGACATACAAATTTCATACAATTTTTGACACAATGCTTTTGTGGCTCTTGAATATTTTCTCCCACTCTGTCTTCTAGAACTAAACTTGTATCCTAGAAAGACAGCTTCACGAGCCACAAACCCGTTGTACTCGTGATTATAGTAAGGAAAAATGAGCATTTGTTTCTTTTGAAAACTTACAAACATGGTACCTTACCATTTCATATCTCATATGATTCGTTTTAGATTTAGTGGAAAAATAATTTAGTAAAAATGATAAAATCCCCAAAAGGATCAAGTAACTCAAAGTAACTTGATTGAAATTTAAACCATAACGAATAGCGTTTGATTTCTTTATCCAACCACACATTATCCCATAATGCGTGCTAAGAGAGATTAATTTGTGATACTATATCACATTTCCTTTGGCTTATATCAAAGTCTTCACTTTGATAATCCCATCACGACTAAATCGTGATTCTTTGAACTCTTTGAACTTCTTCAAACATTTCTCTATTTACCTTATTAAGTGAACACATTAGCGTCAACTTAAATCGTTGGTAAAAGAAAATGATCAACCTATTTTGGATCAATGTTTTACAACCTCGATCTCCTTTTCAACCAAAAGGCACGAGACATCTTGCTTTGAATACAAGATACGCATATACCATAAGATTAACAATCTAATGGTTCCAAGAGTACTCGATAACTCTTTGCGTTCATCGTTCCAGAATTTAAGGTTTAATCTTGGGTTACCAATTTGAGTCTTGCAGCATCTACATGATATATCATTCTAGTTTGGTTTAGAATATAATCACCTTGATAATGGGCTAGCCATACATCAAATCATGGTGTATAGGGTCACAAAAGTGAAACATCTTTTGTATCTTAACAAGTTTATATTCTTATTTAGAGTTTATTCACTTAATAGCCATAATTAAGGTATAAAAATAAACCCAAAACTAGATTGAGTACACAATGACTCTATCTCTCGACATCATTGTTGCTAGTCGTCATATTCTAATCATCCTATGTATCAAATACAAGATGAAAACCACCACCGGTTTCTAATATTGACGAAGTAGTACTAGCAAAATTTATGTTAATCGAATAAACACTTAAAGAAGAAGGTCTCATTAGATGTCCCACAACTAACTTGCTGATTCTTCAATAATTTGCTATAGTTTCCTTTCTAGCATCCAACACTTCCAAAATGGAAACTTTATCGGTCGGAACTGATAGGTTTAGTATTGTTATTCTCAATAACTTTACTTTTAACATTACCTTGTATCAATTCCATTCTAATTTTACTTCTTTGAACCTCGTCCTTTTCTTAACGGTTAAGTGAATGCTCCCACTCATTTCAATGAGTTTTTTCTTAGAGAAGCAAAATTGAATTTTATGAAGACTACTCTTCAATTCATTTGTTTAGTCTTAAAACTTTCATTGAAGTGGTTGCGGTATTTTGGTCAATTTTGATTTCCAACAAATCTAGTTACCAAAATGATGTAACGTTTCAAAGTACTTAACTCAATTAAGCATATGAGAAACAATTCATTGTAAGTAGATATGTTAGTCAAGAATCAAAAACCCTTTTGATCACGAATAACTTTTATCTATACTCTTCACAAGAGATCCTTACAATGGATAATACGAGGTTTTTAGAAGAAAAATTCAAATTTTGTCTTTAGTTACGATGTTTTAATGGAGATTTGAACTAAAATCGAAATGATATCGTATATAATTTGAGGTAAAGAATTAGAACAATATGATTAACGGAATAATGAAAAACAAAACATTTATCGTTATAATAATACTTGTAAATAATTTAACAAGTAAAGCATTTACATAGTGACCTCTACCCAACTATGATAAATGATTCCAAGATCCAAATTCATATTAACTTGGGCACGGTGTAGCCGATTCATCCCTTATCAATATAACTCGGTGAATACTTTCGTTGAGTTCAATCCAAATTTCGAATAAATGTGTCCATGATCCAAATTCATATTAACTTAGGGCACGGTGTGCCGAAATACCCTTTATTAACATAAATTCGGTGGATAGACATTTATCACCCACTTCCCCTACGTAACAAGGTTTGTACCCCGGTAAGACCGAGTGCACTCCCTCACGAAATAGGTTTTCATGGTTTCTACTTTTTGGTAAGGCTAAGTCTCAATTGTTTATTTTAGCGAGAGGTCATGTCAATTTATTATCTATCACGTTTTAAGTGAACTAAAGCGGTGAACTACGATAATTGTAATTGACACGGTCGATAAACTCGATTTAAAATGCATGTTTAGTTATGGCGATTTAGCGATGCATGTAACATATAAATAAAATGCAAAGCATAAAAAAAATCCTAGTATGGCCTTCCTAAAATAGTAAATCTAATAAACTATTACAAATTCGGAAACCAACTCCTTTGATCCCTTGACCTTCGATCTTGGCACGCATTTCAAGGCAACACTTTCTTTGATGGATCGCCATCTCGAATGGCACCGTCTTCAAGGAACTCCGGAATAATTAAATTACAAAATGAATTACATAATTTCCTATTATACATTTGTAATTAAAATAAAAATAAATCTATTAAATTACAAAACGGTGATACGAGATCACAATAATTACAACCGAATCGATATTCCCATACATTTCGGGTAATACCAATTAAAACTAAGGCCATACTAAGTAAAATTACATTATTCAAAAATTACATAAAATTAAAATATGACAATCAGAAATAAAATGCAGCATTATAATATATATGAACATGCTAGATTTAATGCCAAATCGCCTTTAAAGAGCCAATATCGTATATTTGTCGGTTTTCATGGATTTGCGTGATTACAACTTGTTAAAATCACAATAATTACATAAATTCATATTTATGTACAAGTTAATTACCCTAACCTTCTTAGGACTCAAAAATTAGTCTCCACTAACATTTTGACAATAATTAAACTTGATTTCTTTACATTGTTCATAAATGGACCCAAATATACAAAATTATGCTATAAACTTCAAATTAAATTATAAAAATTTCAAATAATTTCAAAATTTAAAATTTAAACTCATGAACATTCTGGAAAAATACCATGAAACTCATAATGTTCAAAACTTAGGTTAAAAATTTCTAAAATTTACCGAGAAAAACAATGTTGCGATTTATCGGTTTTAACAATTATGACCATAAAAATATGAGAAAAATTATTTTTATCAACTTTTCACTTTTAGATCTGAAATATATAATAAAATACAACATGTGACGTTTTTCCTTTAGTCATGAAGTATGTTTTGCATTATTACTAATTATAGTCACTATTTATGTGATTTTTCATCAAAAATTCATAAATCATGTATAAAGACTTCATTATAGCCAAATATTTTACACACATCTTGTAAATTTGCATGTGACAACATACTAAATTTCCATGACCAGATTCGAAATATAACTCATATTAACCTATTTACCCATTTAAATACGATTTTAACTTAAAAATCCATATTTCGAGCAAAACAACTCATTTTAACATGAAAATTTACAGGTCATCAGTAGATAATATATGTGAAAACATTTCCAAAAACCACTGAAAAATTCGAATTTTAGCTCTTTTTCGTCCAAAAATGACATTTTTATCATAAAAATCACATTTTAATGCCAATAATATATAAAATGAACAATAAAATCCATGAATAAACCAAAATGTCCTAAAAATCACTTAGGACCAGAAACTTTTGACATTCAAGGTTATTTTTAGGTTTATCTTCATAAATCCAAATTAATTAGTTTTGTATATTAATCTTATAACTCGGAAAAACCAAAACCGATTTGCATGCAAATAACCTAAGGCTCTGATACCGCTTGTTGGATTTATTAATCTCATTAATTTACATATTCATATATTAAATAATTTATTTAGTCATAAAATAAATGCTAGATCTTATGCATGCAAACTAAAATAAGATAAGAGAAGAAATCGTCTTTCTTACTTTGGGATTTCGGATATAAGGGCACCAACAAGATCTCCTTCTTGTTAGTTCTTGAGCTTCCTTATAATGGATGAACAAAAGGTCCAAAATAGAACCTCTCTAAAAAGTATATACCCAAGGAAACCTCTTAATAACTAACATTATTATGATCTAGTAATAATATAAGTCTTACTATAAAAATTGACACAAAAATATTTTGTATTTCCTCTTGAATATTTTCGGCCAAGAGGGGAGATTTTGTGAAGTTTTATTTCTCTAAGTTTTCACAAATTATAGAGAGAAATCACTATTTTCTTACACTAGAAAAATGTATTATGAAAGAGTGAATAATAATGGAGAAAAACACTTAGCTTTTTCTCATCAAAACCGGTTGGAGGGGGAAGGAGAGACCAATGCATGGTCTTGTGTTCTTCTCAAGACAAGACTAGGCATGCATGGCTAGTCATTAGGCTTTAATCATCATGTTTTCCACTTAAAATAAAAACACAATATATTCCTTAAAACTCCCTCCATTTTCGGCACATATATAAAATGGGAGGTCCATTTTATTTTTGTCATTTGTCAATTGTAACATATGTGACATGTTACTTGACATATGAAATTGTAATTGTAACATATTCATTCAATTTCAATTTCAATTGTTTCGTAAACAATTATTTTATCTAAGTAATAGAACAATTCGATTACTTAGACCGTATCTCATTTAATCAAATTACAATAAGACACGTTAACTTTACTCACAAAATCATCCGTCAATTTTAAGCAATTTAATTAACTTGTATCGGCATACGATTAATTAAATAATCAATTAAGAGTATTTCCCTGTAGGTATGACCTAAGGGGATCAACTGATCACCACCGTCGCACGACAGTAATGTCAAACTCTAGTCAGCCAATCATTACCGATATGTTTGGACCAGTTGACTGTAAAATATTACATCTCACATGTATTCTTAAAATGAGATTTAAACATGTGATCATCATGATCGACAGTTGTGATCGCATTATTGTCGGAGGACACTCATTCCAACAGAATTATTGTCAAAAATTGAGTGATGACTAATTTTCGAGTCCTAAGAGTGTTAGGATAATTAACTTGAGCTTAAATTTGATTTAAGTATTGATTTGTGATTTTAAAAAGTTATTATCACGCATTTCTATAAAACCGGATTGTATAAACGATATAAGTTAAATAGGGTGATTTGGCACATAATTTGGCATGATAGACACATATTATATTGCTGCATATTTCAATTGTTGAATGTCTTTTATAATTTTGAATTATGTAATTTCATCTAGTATGGCCTTAGTTTTAATCGATATTACCCGTAATGAAAGGGAATATTGATTCAGTTGTAGTTTAATGTGATCTCGTATCACTTTTATTTTTAGTAGTTTTTCATATTACAAATTTATAATAGGAATACCTTTGTATTTTTATTATTATTTGTAATCATGGAGTTTCTTCAAGACGGTGCCATTCGGAAAAGTGTTCCGACGAAGACGGTGTTCTTGGGAGGCGCGCCACTTAAAGATTCAAGGGACCAAAGGAGTTGGTTTCCGAATATGTAATAGATTATTTGATTTTCTAATTTAGGAAGGTCATACTAGGAATTTATTATTATTGTTTTGCATTTATTTTAATATGTTGCATGCATTGCCAAATCGCCATAACAACACATGCATATAATATCGAGTCATCGACCGTGTCAATTATAATTATCGTAGTTCACCGCTTTAGTTCACTTAAAACGTGATAGATAATAAATTGACAAGACCTCTCACTAAATAATAATTGAGAATTAGCCTTACCAAATAGTAGAAACCATGAGTCCCAATTTCATAAGGAAGTAGGCTCGGCTCACCGGGGTGCTAAACTTGTTACGTTGGGTAAGTGGGTAATAAAATGTTATTACATCAAAATTTGGATTGAGCTCAACGGAAGTATTCGTGACCGTAGTCGCATGTGTTCCGGGCTAAAGATAAATATTAAAGTAATTTTTATCGACTGAGAGTTCTAGAAGTAGAATCGATTAAAGTGTTAATCCACCGAATTATATTAATGAGGGATGAATCGGCTCACCGTGCCCAAGTTAATATGAATTTGGATCTCGGAATCATTTATGATAGTTGGGTAGAGGTCACAATATAAATGCTAAAACTTGTTTAAAGTGTTTACAAGTTTGATTAAAATGACAAATGTTAATATTTCCTTTACCCCCATGTTTGTAGTTTGTATAGATCGCAATGGATCCTACACATGCAACAACACCAATTATCATTGAGTCTTGTCATAACTTATTTGACGAAATTTGCTCCAACAACAATCTCGATACTACTAGAGAGATTCATTTTGGGATCGGTTCCGATGGAAACCTTAATTTCATTACTTCCTCCATACCTCCTACTATGACTAGGTCTTTTGTGAATGTGTCTCGGGTAGACCGTATCACTAAATCTATGGGATCCTTATCTTTGGAAGAAAGGGATGCCGAAACTAGTGGGAGTCCTAGCAAGCAAGTTCTTGCAACTAAAGGGAAATGGTTCAAAAGGAAGGGAAAGAAAAGTAGAAAATTCAACAATGAAAACAAGATGGCTAGTGGGACTACCAAAGGAGCCAAAGTTGTTGATGAATGCCATTATTGTCATGTTATGGGACATTGGATGAGGAATTGCCACATATATTTGGGAAATATTAGGGATGGACTCGTTATTCCACTTGGTAAAATTCCTTCTGAAATTTATGTTATTGATGTAAATTTCACTTCCACCACAACATGGGTATTAGATACCGGTTGCGGTTCTCACCTTTGTAATAATTTACAGGGGCTAAGAAACGTGAAAAAGCTGAACAAGGGTGATGTTGATCTTCGACTTGGGAATGGAGCTAGGGTAGCGGCCACATCCAATGGTACTTATGTACTTGTTTTGGCAAATGGTTTTGAGTTGTATTTGCATAAATGTTTTTTATGTACCTTCTCTTTCTAAGAACATTATTTCAGTTGCTATGTTAGACATAGCGGGCTTTAATTTTGCCATTAAAAACAATTGTTGTATTATTTCTAGAAATGAGTTGGTCATAGGCCGAGGCTCTTCTATAAATGGCATTTATGTTCTAGAGACTTCAAATCCAAAGAATGATATCTAAAACATACAAACCAAGAGACTCAAATCAAGTGATCCAAATGAATCGTACATTTGGTATTGTCGATTAGGTCGTATTAACGAGAATCGCATTAAAAGATTAGTTTCAACTAATGTTATTAAACCATTTGATTTTCAATCCCATGGTATATGTGAATCTTGCCTCCTAGGCAAAATGACTCGTAATCCTTTTAGTGGTAAAGGGACTCGAGCTAGTGAACTATTGGGCCTCATACATACCGATGTTTGTGGACCAATGACTATCACCGCTAGGGGAAATTATGACTTCTTCATTACCTTGACCGATGATTTAAGTACATATGGGTATATCTACTTAATGAAGTACAAGAGTGAAACTTTTGAGAAATTTAGAGAATTTCACAATGAAGTAGAAAACCAATTGAACAAGAAGATAAAAGCACTAGGATCGGATCATGGTGGAGAATATCTTAGTAATGAATTTGATTCACACTTGAAAGATTGTGGCATTGTATCACAACTCACTCCACCCGGTACTCCACAACTTAATGGGGTTGCCGAGAGGAGAAATCGAACCCTACTTGATATGGTTCGATCTATGATGAGTCAAACCGAGTTACCCGACTCGTTTTGGGGATTTGCAATCCAAACCGCAATCAAATCATTAAACAATAGTCCAACAAAAGCAACCGAAAAGACTCCATATGAGATGTGGAAAGGAAGGGTTCCTAATATATCATATATGAAGATTTGGGGATGTGATACTTACGTCAGGGTAAAGACCGACAACAAGCTAGCCCCGCGATCCGAAAAATGCATCTTTGTAGGTTACCCCAATAACTCCCGAGGCTATTACTTCTACAAACCTCATGAAAACAAACTGTTTGTGTCCAATGAGGCTGTCTTCTTAGAAAGTGGGTTTATTTCTAAGAGACAGTGGGAGAAATTTTGAACTTGGTGAAGTTCAAGAGACACAAACCGAAGTGGAGGCACATGAAGATGTTCCTTCGTCATCTAATTCGGTTATTATTCCTCAACCGAGGAGGCCGGGTCGAGTAACTCGCCATCCTGATAGATACGTTGGACTTATCCAAGAGGATGGGAGTCTTGATGTGTTACTTTTAGAAAGTGACGAGCCCGCCACCTACAAAGCTGCAATCTCTAGTCCTAATTCAGCTTTATGGCTTGAAGCCATGGAATCCGAAATAAGTTCTATGCATGAAAATCAAGTTTGGAACTTGGTGGATTTGCCTGAAGGAGCAAGACCTCTTCAATGTAAATGGATCTTTAAGGTAAAGAATGGCATAGAAGGACATGATGATGTCTACAAGGCTAGGCTAGTGGTAAAAGATTTTACCGAAGTTCATGGTCTTCACTATGACGAAACCTTTGCCTCCGTAGCCATGCTGAGATCCATTCGGATAATGTTAGCGATCGCCGCATTTAATGACTATGAAATATGGCACATGGATGTCAAGACCGCCTTTCTAAATGGGCATTTAGAAGAGGAGGTGTATATGATGCAACCTGAAGGTTTTGTGGATCCTAAAAATCCTAACAAAGTATGCAAGCTTAAAAGATCCATTTATGGTCTTAAGCAAGCATCAAGAAGTTGGAACCATCGATTTAATCATGTTATAAAAGAAAATGGTTTTACTCGAAGTGTTGAGGAACCATGTTTATACATGAAGTTAAGTGGGAGCAATGTTGTGTTCCTAATATTGTATGTGGATGACATACTACTTATTGGAAATGACATTCCAATGTTCCCCTCCGTCAAGGAATGGTTTGGAAATCATTTTCAAATGAAGGATTTAGGAGAAGCACAACGCATATTAGGTATCCTGATCTATAGAGATAGACCCAAAAGGATATTGGCATTAAGTCAAGAATCTTATATTGATAAGGTTCTTCGACGCTTCAACATGGATCAGTCTAAGAGAGGCTTAATTCCTATGGATAGTGGAATCATTTTGAGCAAGTCTCAATCTCCCTCCGAACCCGAAGATGTTGAACGCATGAAGTTGATTCTCTATGCTTTCGTTGTTGGATCAATCATATATGCCATGATATGCACTCGTCCAGATGTCTCATATGCTTTAAGCATGACTAGTAGATATCAAGAGAATCCAAGTGAGAGTCACTGGATAGCAGTTAAGAATATCCTGAAGTACTTACGAAGGACTAAGGATTTTATCTTAGTGTTTGGAGGTGACTCTGAGCTATGTGCTAAGGGTTACACAGACTCAAGTTTTCAAACAGATAGAGATGACATGAAATCCCAGGCTGGATTTGTTTACATGCTCAATGGTGGTGCCGTAAGCTGGAGAAGCTTCAAGGAAGCTGTGATTGCGGATTCTACTACAGAGGCTGAGTACATTGCAGCATCAGAAGCTGCCAAGGAAGCCGTGTGGGTTAGGCAATTTTTGGAAGGGCTAAGGGTAGTTCCTACTGCCAAAGATCCTATCACGATCTTCTGTGACAATAGTGGGGCAATCTTTCAAGCTAAAGAGCCCAAGTCTAGCAACAAGTCTAGACACGTACTTAGAAAATTTCATGTAATTAGAGATTTCATTGAAAGAAAGGAAGTAGCGATTAGTAAGGTTGGGACGGATGACAACATAGCTGATCCTTTAACCAAACCTTTATCGCAGGCTAAGCATGACCAACATGTTACATACATGGGTTTGAAATGCATGCCAAGCTTGTATTAGATTATGAGATATAAAATGAAAAACTTTGTTTTTGGTTTATATATGATAATCACATTTGTCGTTTGAGTTCCTTTATGCAAACTCATCTAATATTTACTTTGTTAAATCCAAATGGGTTGTTGAGACAATTTTGAACCCTATTAAAGTGAACTGGATTGACATACTACTCGCCCCTAGTTACTTATAGAAGGTGACGTCTCAAAGTAACTAGAGTGTGATGCGATTGATGACAAGTTAAAGTGCCATAGAGTCATATGAGATGACTGGTCGATCATATAGGCAGACTGTGTGGGACACTTTGTTGGGCAGTGACCGCTTGTAGAGTTCTGGTAATTCATAAAGCCTGGTCCTGGCAAGAGCTGCTAAACGAAGGGAATAGTGCGATAGGAATTGTCCACCCCCTTGTCAGGGTTAATTGAAATCTCAAGGCCACTCGAAAAGCAGTGAACTGAAAATGCGTGGCCACGCTCGGAAGGTATCTATGGTAGATAATTCCGGTCAGACAGTTACTCTCCAGATCGAGGAAACCACTTAAGATATGATCAAATTCAAGTACTAACTGTGAGACACCTTGCATTGAGTAGGAAATTGTAATAGGACAAGAGAATTGGTGACGCACATGTTGGAATAAGTGTCCTCCGACAATAATGCGATCACAACTGTCGATCATAATGATCACATGTTTAAATCTCATTTTAAGAATACATGTGGGAAGTAATATTTTACAGTCAACTGGTCCACAAATATCGGTAATGATTGGCTGACTAGAGTTTGACATTACTGTCGTGCGACGGTGTTGATCCCCTTAGGTCATACCTATAGGGAAATACTCTTAATTGATTATTTAATTAATCGTATGCCGATACGAGTTAATTAAATTGCTTAAAATTGACGGATGATTTTGTGAGTAAAGTTAACGTGTCTTATTGTAATTCGATTAAATTAGATACGGTCTAAGTAATCGAATTGTTTTATTACTTAGATAAAATTATTGTTTACGAAACAATTGAAATTGAAATTGAATGAATAATTTATTATAAATACAAGACGTTGTAATTTATAATTTGATAAACCGTTTTGGTACAAGTAATTACGAATTACTAGTCGATTTTGTATATGACATATTTTATGAGTATGTTGATTTTTAATATGTTAAAAATACATTACAATTTCACATGTCTAGTAACATGTCACATATGTCACAATTGACAAATGACAAAATAAAATGGACCTTCCATTTTATGTTATATGTACCAAAATTATGGAGGGAATTATGGTTGATATTGTGTTGATTATTTGAAATAAGAAAACACAATGATCACTCTAGTGTATAGCCATGCAAACCTATTATTTTTTGGGTAGAAAAACAAGCTCATGCATTGGCCACCTTTCCCCCCTCCCAACCGGTTTTTCAAGCTAGAAAATGCCAATGGTGTTTCTATTATCATTCACTACTTCAACATATTATTTTCTAGTGTACGAAAATAATAACATTCTCTACAATTTGTGAAAACTTAGAGAAATAAAAACCTCACAAATTGCTCCTCTCTTGGCCGAAAAACAAGAGAACAAAATTATATTTTGTGTCTAAATTTAAGCTTGTTTTATTTGATACTAGTCCAATATTAATTAAAATATTAAGGGTATTCCTTGGGTATAAGCTTTTGGGAGAGGTTCTAATTTGAACCTTTGTTCATCCATTGTTGGAAAGCTCAAGAACTAACAAGAAGGAGATCTTGTTGGTGCCCAAAATCCGAAACACAAATGTAAGAAGTGACAATTTCTTCTCTACTTTGTTTTATGTTTGCATGCATAAGATCTTGTATTTATTTTATGACTAAATAAATTAATTCATATATGAATATGTATACTAATGAGATTATTGAATTCTAACAGCACACTTGTCTCGGACAAGTGGGAGATTGTTGGAGTTTGTGTCCTCAACAATAGTGCGATCACATGATTTAATATCACAATCAAATCTCATGATAAGAATACGAAAGGGATGATTCATTTATATAGTCAACTGATCATCATTAATCGGTAATTATTGGCTAACTAGAGTTTGACATTACCGTCGTTTGACGGTGGTGATCAGTTGATCCCTTAAGGTCACACCTAAAGGACAATTCCCTAAATAGACAAATTGATTAATTGTATGACGATACAAGTTGATCAATTCCTTAAAATTGAACAATTCAATTGTGAGAGAGAATATTTATATCTTATTGTAATGGGATTAAATAAGATTTATTTTAGTAATTGAAATATTTTATTACTAAAATTGATTATTGTTTGTGAAACAATTGAGATAAGAATGAATGGTTGATTATAATTACAATATGTTGTGAATTATAATTATATGACTCATTTTATTTATGTGATCAAAAATCACTAGTCAATTTGTTATATGTAATTTAATTAATTTATAAAATGATATTTATTTTATAAATATGCATTAAATTAATTAATAACATGTAACATACTACATGTGACATATTGTGTGACAAGTGACAAATTGACAAAATAAAATGGGAGTCCATTTTATACATATGGACCGAAATATTGTAGGTTGTGGAGTATAATGGGTGATTTTTTTTAATGGTTAAAATTATTATAATCATACCTATTGATACATAGCCTTACACCTACAATATTGAGAAGAGCAAAAGGAAAAGAAAAGATGCCATCATTGGCCTCTTATACCCGGCTCCCTCCTCTCTTTAAGAGAGAATTTTGTTCTCTTTTCATTTCACCATTCACTCTACATACATTCATTCTCTTATTCTCTCCACCTCTCTCTAAAACAAGTTTTTAGAAACATGAAGTTGTTCATCTAATATCATAAAAATTCTAAAATTACTAGTGTGTAATAGTGATAATATTAGAACTAATTTTAAGGGTACTACTATATTAATCTAGTTAATTAATATACTAGTTTAAGGGATTAGTCTTGGGTGCAATCAAAGAAGGATCTCTACATTGGGATTTTGGAGGATCATCCAACATATTATAGCTCAAGAACAAATAAGGAAGGTGACCTTATTTGTGCCCTTAATTTCGAGCCACACTACAATGTAAGGGACATTTTTTTTCCTTATTAATCTCTTATTTTGTTATGCATGCACTAAATCTAAAGAACACATATTAAGAAGTTACTAGTTCACTATTAGAAGAGTCTAATAATAGGTATATGAACCTTACAACTTAGACCAAGATAAAGCTACCTTTGGGTTATAGAAAGCATGTGGTTCGGTTACATGGTGTGCCTAAGGATATAGTGTTAGATAGAGATGCGAGATTCATATCACGGTTTTGGCGAGAGTTGCAGGATTTGATGGGAACTACCTTGAAGAGGAGTACTACTTTTCATCCTGCAACAGATGGGCAGACAGAGAGAACTATCAAGACCTTGGAGGATATGTTAGCTTGTGTGATGGAATTTGGTGGTAGCTGGGAGGATAGGTTGGATATGATTGAGTTTTCTTATAACAACATCTATTACATGAGTATTGGGATGGCACCATTTGAGGCTTTGTATGGGAGGAGGTGTAGGAGTCCGATTTGCTGGGATGATAGAGCTGAGGCAGTGGTTTTAGGACCACAGATGGTACAGGAAATGATAGAACAGGTTAAGGTGATTAGGTAAAAGATGAAAGCGGCCCAGGATCGAATAAAGAGTTTTGCAGATCTACATCTTCGTGACATAGAGTTTCAGGTTGGGGATAAGGTTCTTCTGAAAGTATCTCCTATGCGTGGGGTTATGAGGTTTGGTAAAAAAAGGGAAGCTGAGTCAGAAGTTCATCAGACCTATGAGATTTTGGATCGTGTGGGAGAGGTTGCTTACCGGTTAGTGTTACCAACAGCTTTGGATCGGTTGCATAATATGTTTTATTTGTCTCAATTACGGAAGTATGTGAGCGATCCTTCATATGTGCTTGAGGTGGAGAACATAGAGTTGGATGAGTCCTTGTCTTATCTCAAGGTGCCAAAATAGATTCTTGATCGCAAGGTTCGGAAAACTAGGTCCGGGAAAACAATGTTGCTTAAGGTTCTATGGTCTAATCATGAGGTTGAGGAAGCTACTTGGGAGGCAGAAGATGCTATGAGGGAGCGGTATCCGTCTCTTTTTGATCAGGTATGTGTTATTACGGGGACGTAACCATGTTTCTTTTAGGGGGGTAGGAGGTGATCACATAAGGTTTTAGCATGGT
The DNA here is from genome assembly GCF_048544455.1 of Silene latifolia. Taxonomy (NCBI): domain Eukaryota; kingdom Viridiplantae; phylum Streptophyta; class Magnoliopsida; order Caryophyllales; family Caryophyllaceae; genus Silene; species Silene latifolia. The sequence continues at coordinate 72,576,106 of NC_133536.1, forward strand.
TTATGTTAGTTTTCGTACAGTTAGTAGTTGCTTTGAGTCGGTTTGAGTTGTGGTTGGGAGTTTTGTTTTGAGTTTTAGTTGGTTCGTTGTGTCGTGTTTGAGTTAGTGTGTTTTATTTTTTTTTTTTGTTGAACTTCAGGGACGAATTTTTTTTTAAGTAGGTAGGACTGTAGAACTACGGTTTTCTATGTCTATGGGTACTCTATCGAGCGGGGCTTACTTTGCCGAGTAAGTAAGTTTGGTTTACAAAACAGTATTCTCTCTGATGGTTACTCGATCGAGTATGTTGGGCACTCGATCGACTAAGGGTCACTCGATCGATGAAGTAACTTACTCGATCGAGTAAGTCGGTTCTGCGGGTTGTTTTAGCCGGGTTTTGTTAGTAACGCGTGATTGCTATTTAAAGCTTTCCGTCACTTTCTTTATTACTTTTATCTTTTCTAAAAACCTTTCAAGAGAGAAAAACAAGTACGTTGCTTTTGATCTTCGCGTTGCTATCAAACCCCAAAGGCTAAGGTCGTCGGATCGTCGTGTTCTTGACGCCGTTAAGTTCATCGTGTCGTGGGTAAGATCCTTATATGATTTTTATACCGTTTCGTTGATTTTGTTTAAAACCCTAATTAGGTAATTTGGGGGTTTTGGGAGTATAATGTTATATTAGATGGTAATGGTATGATTATGTGATTATAGGAGGTGGTTTCGTAGAGGAGCATTATTGAATAGCCGCTTTGTTACGATCTCGTGATTTGCTAGTTCCAGGTAGGTTTCCCTACTCGGTTATTGATTATATAGTTGACTGATGTTTGATGATGGATTGTTGTTCACTGTTCTTAATCTTTACCGTATTGGAATTTTATTTTTTTTTTGCAACAAAAGCAAGCCATTTAATTCATCCATTTTGGGAATAAAGAGGCCAAATCTTACAAAAGTATAACCAATATTATGACTTATCACATATTAAAAGGCTCCATTAGCTCATCCTCATATTCGGGTTGAGTTATAAATAAGAGTCGAACACTAACTATAAATTGAATGTGCTTAATTAAATAATATATACTATGCTCGATCCCTCTAAAAATACGAGAATTCCTTTCTTCCCATATGCTACACACCATAGCATTCAAGCAACTTGAGAATTGGTTTGCCTTCCAGTGTCTTTTCCTCCTCCGGTTTTCTATCCATCGTAGCTCCCTCTGCAAAATGTCAGTTCTATCCTGCATCTGCAACCATGATAACACTCCCCTCCATACTGTAGTAGCAAATGGACACTTCAAAAACAAGTGTTTGTGAGTCTCATAAGCAGCCTTACATAGAACGTAATGATTAACCAAGCATATACCTCTGTGATTCAGCTTATCGATAGTAGCAAGTCTGTTCTGCATAGCCATTACCGTAATAAAACTATACTTTGGTACAATAGCTCTCCTCCAAACTCCTTTGTCGCAGTGAACCTGAGCTTCCTTATCCCTCAATTTATCATATAACAATGTGAGCTTCAACTTACCTGACTTAACACAACTGTTCAGTATGGTTCTGGCTGTGTTAATATCCCCTGCTTTGGCTACCAGTGCATCCCTAACTGTCAGAATGCTGCGCCAACTTTTTGAGTGATAAGGCTTGCTTTGCATTATCCAAAACCCTGTTGATTTGATATTGTAAACATTGTTCCACTGTGACCATATACTGTCTGACTGTTGCTCAATTGCCCATATCTACTTACATAGGATGTTCTTATTCCATGCTAACACTTCCTTTATATTAAATCCTCCATCTGAGTGTGGTAGACAACATGATGCCCAACTTTTCATAATCAGATTCTTTTCTCCTTCATTCGAATTCCAAAGGAATCGTCTACAGAATTTAGTAATAAGTTTTATCACTCCTTTTGGAATCAAGAGTGTGGCACACCAGTATTGACCCAATCCAAAAATAACACTATTAATAAGACTAACTTTCCCAGCATAGAAAAGCCTATATATGGACCAATGATTTAAAGCATTCTGAATATTGTTGAGTAAATCAACAAACATAGCTTTTTTCAATTTTCCTTCATTCAATGGAACTCCCATGTATCTAAATAGGAAAGTACCTTCAATGTATACTGTATTTCTCAATATTTCCTGCTTTATCTCATCTTTCATGCCTCCCATATATATGTTTATCTTATCAGGATTTGCTTTTAACCCAGACATTTGAGCAAATAAATTTAGTGAATCAGTCACAGCTTTGACTGAAGGAGTGTTCCAATTAACAAAGACCATCAAATCATCTGCAAAAATGAAATGGTTTAATCCAATTCTACCAGACTTGGGATGGTAACTTACCTGTTCCCTCTTATGAATTTTCCTGAGAATCCTGGATAAAATTTCCATGCTCATAACAAATATGAAAGGAGAGAGTGGGTCACCCTGTCTCAAACTACTTTCTCCCATAAAAAACCCAGTAGTCCCTCCATTGATCTTCACACTAAACTATGTTAAAGTTATGCATCCCACTAACCATTTCTGAAACTGATTGGGTATGTTAAAAACCTGTAACATCTGGCCTATGAACTCCCATTGCATGGAATCAAAAGTTTTTTTGATGTTAACTTTAATGAGACATCTGGGAGATATCCCTTTTTGTCCATACCGTTTGATCAAAGATTATGTTAGCTTAATATTCTCAAAGATGCACCTGCCATCTATGAAAGCTCCCCGTTCCTTCCCCATGGGTTTTGGTGGCAAAGGTTTCAGCGTCCCACATAAAATTTTACTCACTGTCTTGTAGAAAACAGTGCAGCAGGCTATTGGCCTATAGTCCATAACAGATGTGACCACCTGTTTCTTTTGTATCAAAGCCAGTTGGGTGGTGTTAGCTTGCTTTGCCATAACTTCTGTTTTAAAAAATGCCAGTACAGCAGCACAAAACTCACCCTTAATCTTATCCCAAGATTTTTTAAAAAATTGAGAGGAGAAACCATCCTATCCAGGACTTTTGTTAGAATCAATGGAGAACATAGCTCTCTTTATTTCAACTTCCTCCAATGGCCTGCACTGGTGATCCCAATCAGCTTCCTCTAACTTAGGACTCTCTAAGTTCTCTGGGTGTATTGCAGTAGTGTCAACTTTCTTCCCTAATAGCCATTGGTAATATTCCACAAAAGCTTGATTTACATCCTAAATTCCTTCTCTATGATACCCTTCCCTATCTTAAATTTTCAAAATTATGCTTCGATGCTTGCGAGCTCCTATTTTAGCAAAAAAATAACTGGTGGAAGCATCATTGAATTTAATATTTTGTATCTTTGCACGTTGCAGCAAGCTACTCCGTTCAAGGTCCCTTAATTTCCAGTAATGCTCCAGAAGACCTTTCTCTTTCTCCAGGTAATCAGGATCTAAAGGAGCCTGTTAAATCTGATTTTGACACCTTTCTAAATCCTTCTTAGCCTGTGTAACCCTTTTAGCCATTCTTGTATAGTTAGTTTTATGAATGACCATAAGTTGAGCCCTAACATTTTTTAGCTTTCCAAACAATTTAAACATAGCATTCCCCTTCACTGGTAATCTCCAAGCCTGAGATACCTTAGTGTCATATTGAGGGTGCTCCTCCCAACAATTTAAATAGCTAAAAATTCTCTTGATAGTGTAATCTTCTTTTATGTGAACCAGTAGTGGGAATGATCTGAAATCCCAGGTGGTAAGTGTAATACTCCGTATTTATAAGTCTTGGGGTACTCTATCGAGTAGGCCTTACTTTGTCGAGTAAGGGTAAGTTGGGTTTTAGAAAAGTTTCTGACCTGTTGGGTACTCGATCGAGTAGCTGGGGCACTCGATCGAGTAAGGGGGTACTCGATCGAGTACCTCGGGTACTCGATCGAGTAGCCGGTTTTACGGGGAGTTTTCTCGGGTTTTGTTAATTATGCGATTAAGGTATATAAGCTTTGTCGTCATTATTCTAAATCACTTTTACAAAACCTAAATTACTGTTTAAGAGAGAAAGCAAGCAAGTTCTTCATCCTAATCGCATTATTAGCAATACCCGGAGTTTGGAAGGTCAGTTCTTAGCGTTGATTATACCGTTGAGTTCCTTGCGTCGAGGGTAAGATCTATGTACCCTTTTTATTGTCTTTCCTTTGATTTGGTTAAACCCTAATTTAGAGATTTGGGGGTTTTATGTGTAGTATGTGATTTGGTAGCCTTTATGTGTTGTATGATAGGAGGAGGGTTCATAGAAGAGGCTTTTTGATTCAAAGAAGAGAGACCGTCTCGATTGTGTGCTTACCAGGTAGGATTTCCTACTCAGTATTAGTCCCATAATGGGATATTGGTTGATGTATTGTGATTGGTTGTTTGATATAGTAATTGTATTGTGATTGTGGTTGTGATCGTTGTTTGTGGTTCGCGAGGCGTGGCCTCGGCTGAGTGGGGTCACTTGCGGGAGTGGCTTCACGCCCTAGTTTTTCCCTTCGTGGAACCCGCCACGAGGGATGTGCACATTAATGGACAGGGTTATCGCTCACTATGTGGAGCGGGGATTTGGTGGGTACGGCTGCGGTCCCCCATCGGGTGTGGCTGGTCCAAGTGGGATCGGTGATTGAGATGATTGGATTTGGCGTGATTGTGTGTGTGTGTGATTTAAGTCTGCTGTTTATCTTATTGTTAATATATATTGAATTGTGTGATTAGTACTGACCCCGGTGTTGTTTTGTAAACCTGCGGTGATCCATTCAGGGATGGTGAGCAGATATTGAGCAGGTATTGAGATGAGTACTGGGATAGCTGGGATGGCCACGACATGATGATAGGAGTCTTCCGCTGTAGCTTATTAGTTATTTACATTTCAGTTAGAACAGTCAGTTTGAGGACATGTATTATACATTTGGTTTGGTTTTGAGAATTGTACTCTTCACTAAGTATTTATATTTAAATGTTGTTTCTTTATTGTTTATTTGATTATCATTGCCTCGGGTAACCGAGATGGTAATGTCTTCATACCTGAGTGGTCCTGGTAAGGCACTTGGAGTATGGGGGTGTTACAAATGGTATCAGAGCGACGATCCTGAAACCTGTAACCAATGAACCTAATGAATGTAGGGAGTCAATTAAAATGAACCCGGGGTAAAAGTTGTAGGAGCTAATGCAAAGGCTTGGGAGACGTCCTAAAGTCGCGAAGTCGCCCTACAATTTTGAACCGGCCACATGGGGGGAGTGTTTGTCGAGTCGTATGTGTGTTTGGTTAACTTGTGTAAGAATGTGGTGAAATGTGTGATGGTTGGATGTTGAAGTAGAAAGTTAAGAATGTGAAAGAAAAATTGGAGATGTGTGGAAACTGTTGATGGTATGATAGCATGTTGAATGTTTTACAATGTGGCATTTAATAACATGATGAAGTTATCTCGTAGATCGTATGAAAAGATGCGTAGCATGTTTAGTTATGATATAATGTGGTTTTATAAAGTTTAGCATGTTAGCACATGACGTAGCATGCGGGTAGCTTTTATGAATTGGCATGACTCGATCGAGTGGGACTGACTCGATCGGGTGGGTTTTTGACGATTTTGAGTCCAGAATCGTGTTTTTGGGTACTCGATCGAGTAACTAGGGGTACTCGATCGAGTAGGGGGTCACTCGATCGAGTAGCCTAGCTACTCGGTCGAGTATGTTAGAGATCAGAAGGTCTGTTTGGGGTCTGATGTTTGGGTACTCGATCGAGTATGTTGGGCACTCGATCGAGTAGCCCGTTACTCGATCGAGTGTGTTTGGGAACTCGATCGAGTAGGTTCTGGGCAGCGTGTTTTCATGCTTTGAGGTTTAGTACGTGTGTTTATGTCTACCCTTTCTTATATATAGTTTCAAGATGCCGCCCAAGAAGACTGCTTTGTACGCGAGAGCTGAGCTTATGAACATAGATGACATCGTTAAGATGTTGGAGCATCAGGATGCTCTCACCGAGGCTTTAAAGACTGTGGGGAAGGATAAGGATAAGGATAAGGAGAAGGAGGTTGATTATTCTAAAATCAGCCTCTATATCGCGAGGTTTAACCCGGAAGAGTACAAGGGAGTTGGGGAGCCTAATCTTCTTGATAGTTGGCTGAGAGAGATGGAGAACATATTAGATTTGGTTCACTGTCCTGATGAGATAAGGGTGGAACAGGCTGCGTTCTATCTGAGGGAGGCAGCTGGCAAGTGTTGGGATACAGTGAAAGTGAGTGCTAAGGAGATATATACAAACCAAGAGTTACCTGCTATACCTTGGGAGGAGTTCCGTAGGGCTGTGAGGAAGGAGTTTGTACCGGAACATGTGAGGAGTAAGTTGAGGGAAGAGTTTGATAGCTTTAAGATGACCGCTGAGATGTCTGTGGCCGAGTACTACAGGCAATTCAATGAGAAGTCTAGGTATGCTGAGGATATGGGTTTGAGTGACGAGAACCTGGCATTGAGGTTTGAGAGGGGGTTGACCCCTAAGATTATGGATAAGTTACCCGTGGGAGTCCTTACTGATGTTAAGGAAGCTTATGAGAGGGCTGGGAGAGCTGAGAGATTGGTGAAGATGGCTCAGGAGAGGTTAGGTGGTGAGAAGAGGAAGTCTGAGAGCGAGGGTGGTGGCCAATCTAATCACAAGAAAGGCAACCACAATCAGTCTAAGGGGTTTTCTTCTGGGTCAGGGTTCAGTGCTGGGGCTTCCTTTGGGCGTGGCCGTGGAAGTGTGAGTAATAGTTGGGGAGTTACCTGCTATAGCTATGGTGGTGTAGGCCACAAGAGACATGAGTGCACAAGTGCACCAGGATCTTTCCAGAGACCTGCGCAGAGCTTCGCGAGCAACAGACCGGCTTGATCATGATCATGGCCAAACCGGGAAGTCGAGTTACCAGAGTGGAGGCAACCGCAACGGCGGTAATTTTATCGAAACCACCAATGAACAACAACAACAATCAAGGGTCGGGTGCTAAGCCGACCACATCACCAAGATCTTGTCCAGGGAGGTGGGCGAAGACCAAATGGCAAGTTATTCATGATGGAGAAAAAGCGGTGAGGAAGATGCGCACGTTATCACAAGACTTTACTTTTCTTGTAAATGGTATTCCTACCTTTGTTTTGTTTGATTCGGGGGCTTCTCAGTCGTTTGTGTCTTCGAGTCATGTTAAACAGTTGGGTTTGAGGGTATATGAGTCTGTTGGTGAGCAAGTTTTTATACTTTCGGGTGAGTCTGTATCATGTGGGAGGTTGTTTAGAGATGTATCTATGATAGTTGGGTAAGTTGATCTACCCGTAGACTTGCTAGAGTTTCCTTTTGACGGTTTTGAGATGATAGTCGGGATGGATTGGTTAGGAAAGTATAAAGCTAAGATAGACTGTCATCAAAAGAAAGTGTCTTTAAGAGGTCCTAAGGGTGTTAGTGTGTCTTATCGTGGGTTTCTAGTCAAACCCAAAGTTAAGTTGATTGCAGCTGTCACCTTGAAGTCTTATCTGAGGAAGGGATGTCCTTTGATCTTGTGCCATGTGAGAGATGACCGGATAGAGAGTCCGACAGTTGATGAGATACCAGTGGTGGGAGAGTTTGCAGATGTTTTTCCAGAGGAGATCCCGGGGTTGCCACCAAAGAGGGAGATAGATTTCACCGTTGAGTTGAAACCAGGGACGGGGCCAATCTCTAAGGCACCGTACCGTATGGGTCCTAAGGAGATGGAGGAGCTTAGGAAGCAGTTGGATGATCTGATAGAGAAGGGATACATTAGACCTAGTGTATCGCCGTGGGGAGCACCAGTTCTTTTCGTGAAGAAGAAAGATGGGAGTTTGAGGTTATGCATAGATTACAGGGAGCTGAACCGAGTGACGATAAAAAACAAGTATCCTTTGCCAAGGATAGATGACCTGTTTGATCAGTTGAGTGGTGCATCAGTCTTTTCTAAGATTGATTTGAGGTCGGGGTACCATCAGGTGAAGATTAGAGAGGTGGACATACCAAAGACAGCTTTCACGTCGAGGTATGGCCATTATGAGTATGTGATGATGCCGTTTGGGTTGTCTAATGCACCGGCAGTGTTTATGGATTTGATGAATAGAATCTTCAGACAGTTCTTGGACCAGTTTGTAGTGGTATTTATCGATGACATCTTAGTCTACTCTAAGACTAAGGAGGAGCATGAGGAGCATCTGAGGATCGTGTTGCAAACTTTGAGGGATCATGAGTTGTATGCTAAGCTATCCAAGTGTGCGTTCTGGTTAGAGAAAGTTGCTTTTCTGGGGCATGTGATCTCTAAAGATGGGGTAGCTGTGGATCCGGCGAAGATATAAGCAGTGACAAAGTGGGCAGCACCGAAGAATGTTGCCGAGGTTAGGAGTTTCTTGGGTTTAGCGGGATACTACAGACGATTCGTGAAGGATTTCTCCAAGATAGCTAGACCTATGACAACGTTGATGAGGAAAGAGAACAGGTTTCGTTGGGATGAGAGTTGTGAGACGGCGTTCCAAACATTAAAGGAGCGTTTGACCACAGCTCCTGTCTTAGCATTGCCTGAAGGGACCGAGAACTTTGAGGATTATAGAGATGCCTCGAAGAATGGGTTGGGATGTGTGTTGATGCAGAATGGTAAAGTGATTGCCTATGCTTCTAGGCAATTGAAGCCTTATGAGGAGAACTACCCTACTCGGGATCCGGAGTTGGGGTCGTGTGGTGTTTGCTCAGATTTGGAGGCATTACCTTTATGGAGCAATCTTTAAGGTATTTTCTGATCACAAGAGTCTCAAGTACATCTTCACTCAGAAGGAGTTGAACATGAGACAGAGGAGGTGGATGGAGCTAATTGGCGATTATGACATGGAAATCATCTACCATGAAGGGAAGCCCAATGTTGTAGCTGATGCTTTGAGTAGGAAGAGTGTACATTCTCTGTGTACAGCTCTATCTTTGATGAGGCTGAGAGATGAGGTAGCGAGCTTTGGGATACATATGATGCAGAAAGGAGATGCCATGGGTGATATGACAAGACTGACTTGAGTTTTATGATGATATTCGAGGTAAGCAGGCGTTGGACCCTAAGATAGTGGAGTGGAGAGCTGGAGTAGAGAAAGGGACAGTGTCCCGGTTTTCTATTCATACAGATGGTAGTTTGAGGTTTGATGGTAGGTGGTGTGTTCCTAATGATGAGGAGTTGAAAAAGACAATCATGACAGAGGCACATTGCACACCACATTCAGTACATCCGGGTGGTGACAAGCTATACAAGGATTTGAAGAAAACGTTTTGGTGGCCTGGGATGAAGAAAGAGACAGCTGAGTTTGTGTCCCGTTGTTTGACATGCCAGAGAGTTAAAGGGGAACAGCGACGACCACAAGGTAAGATTCAGTCTTTAGTGGTACCTGAGTGGAAGTGGGAATCCATTTCAATGGATTTCATTGTGGGTTTGCCAAAGAGTCAACAAGGTAACAATAGGATTTGGGTAATAGTGGATCGACTGACCAAGTTAGCTCACTTTGTTCCAATGAAAGATACATGGACTAAGGCACAACTGGCTATGGCCTATCGAAAGAACGTGCTTAAGTTACATGGAGTCCCTAAGGACATAGTGTCTGACAGAGATGCGAGGTTTATATCGAGGTTTTGGAAGGAGTTGGAGGAATCGTTGGGAACAACTTTGAAGATGAGTACATCATTTCATCCTGCGACAGACGGGCAGACTGAGAGAACAATCAAGACTCTTGAGAATATGTTGCGAGCTTGTGTGATGGATTTTGGTGGTAGCTGGGAGCAGAGGTTGGACTTGATAGAATTTTCTTACAATAACAGCTATCACACTAGTATTGGTATGGCACCGTTTGAGGCTTTGTATGGGAGAAGATGTAGGAGTCCAATCTGTTGGGACGATAGTGCTGAGGCAGTGGTTTTAGGACCAGAGATGGTGCATGAGATGGTGGAACAGATTAAGATGATCAGGGAACGGATGAGAGCAGCTCAGGATCGACAAAAGAGTTTCAGGTTGGGGATAAGGTTCTTCTGAAAGTGTCTCCTATGCGTGGGGTTATGAGATTTGGGAAGAAAGGCAAGCTAAGTCAGAAGTTTATAGGGCCATATGAGATCTTAGAGCGGGTTGGGGAAGTTGCATATCGTCTGGCTTTACCAGCTGCATTAGAGAGTGCATAATGTGTTTCATGTATCGCAGCTACGGAAGTATGTGAGTGACCCGTCACATGTGTTAGAGGCCGAGACCTTAGAGCTAGATGAGTCCTTATCATATCTTGAGGTGCCTAAACAGATTCTAGACCGAAAGGTTAGAAAGACTAGGAGTGGTGAGACAGTTCTGCTCAAGATCCTTTGGTCTAACCACGAGACCGAGGAAGCTACATGGGAGCCAGAGGAGGCTATGAAAGAGCGTTACCCTTTCCTTTTTGATCAGGTATGTATGGTTACGGGGACGTAACCTTGTTTCTTTTAGGGGGGTAGGAGATGATCGCGAACAGTTTTTAAGAGTTTTATACCCCTTTTATATGTTGTGTAGGGATGTTTGTCGGGATGAGTTGGGTTATTAACATGTTTTATGTTGAATGTTGTTGTGGTTGTTGAGTCGGAAATGTTTTGGGAGTACCTTTGTTTAGTAGTGGTTTGAACTTCGGGGACGAAGTTCCTTTTAAGGAGGGAAGACTGTAATACTCCGTATTTATAAGTCTTGGGGTACTCTATCGAGTAGTCCTTACTCTGTCGAGTAAGGGTAAGTTGCGTTTTAGAAAAGTTTCTGACCTGTTGGGTACTCGATCGAGTAGTTGGGTCACTCGATCGAGTACCTCGGGTACTCGATCGAGTAGCCGGTTTTACGGGGAGTTTTCTCGGGTTTTGTTAATTATGCGATTAAGGTATATAAGCTTTGTCGTCATTATTCTAAATCACTTTTACAAAACCTAAATTAATGTTTAAGAGAGAAAGCAAGCAAGTTCTTCATCCTAATCGCATTATTAGCAATACCCGGAGTTTGGAAGGTCAGTTCTTAGCGTTGATTATACCGTTGAGTTCCTTGCGTCGAGGGTAAGATCTATGTACCCTTTTTATTGTCTTTCCTTTGATTTGGTTAAACCCTAATTTAGAGATTTGGGGGTTTTATGTGTAGTATGTGATTTGGTAGCCTTTATGTGTTGTATGATAGGAGGAGGGTTCATAGAAGAGGCTTTTTGATTCAGCAGTAGAGACTGTCTGATTGTGTGCTTACCAGGTAGGATTTCCTACTCAGTATTAGTCCCATAATGGGATATTGGTTGATGTATTGTGATTGGTTGTTTGATATAGTAATTGTATTGTGATTGTGGTTGTGATCGTTGTCTGTGGTTCGCGAGGCGTGGCCTCGGCTGAGTGGGGTCACTTGCGGGAGTGGCTTCACGCCCTAGTTTCGCCTTCTGTGGAACCCGCCACAGAAGGGATGTGCACATTAATTGTCAGGGTTATCGCTCATTATGTGGAGCGGGGATTTGGTGGGTACGGCTGCGGTCCCCCACTGGCAGGGCTGGTCCAGTGGACAGTCAGTGATTGAGATGATTGGATTTGGCGTGATTGTGTGTGTGTGACAGTTAAGCTGTCTGTTTATCTTATTGTTAATATATATTGAATTGTGTGATTAGTACTGACCCCGGTGTTGTTTTGTAAACCTGCGGTGATCCATTCGGGGATGGTGAGCAGATATTGAGCAGGTATTGAGATGAGTACTGGGATAGCTGGGATGGCCACGACATGATGATAGGAGTCTTCCGCTGCATCTTATTAGTTATTTACATTTCAGTTAGAACAGTCAGTTTGAGGACATGTATTATACATTTGGTTTGGTTTTGAGAATTGTACTCTTCACTAAGTATTTATATTTAAATGTTGTTTCTTTATTGTTTATTTGATTATCATTGCCTCGGGTAACCGAGATGGTAATGTCTTCATACCTGAGTGGTCCTGGTAAGGCACTTGGAGTATGGGAGTGTTACAGTAAGATAGTAACCTGAGTATGAGGATACTTCATCAACCAAGAAGGATTAGTGAGTACTCTGTCCAATTTAGACCAAACACGAGTTGCCACATCTTGTTTGTTTGTCCAGGTATGCTCACAGCCAAAACTCTGAATATCATCCAAATTGCTATCCAATAAACACTGGTTAAAATCCATAATTTCTGCCAGAGAAGGTGGATTAAGGCCAATCCTTTCCTACAGGGGGGACGGGTGAACCCCTTTTTTTGGGATGGGATTTAAAGTAGGGGGCCGGGTGTCCTAAAACGGGACGGGAAAGGGTTTAGGGTTGGATTAGGCGGACCGCTACCGCGGGTCCGCCTAATCCAACCCTAAACCCTTTCCCTTGCTACTCATTTGAGGGGCAGAATGACCAAAAGACACCCTATAGGGGGGACGAGTGAACCCCTTTTTTGGGATGGGATTTAAAGTAGCGGGCCGGGTGTCCTAAAACGGGACGGGAAAGGGTTTAGGGTTGGATTAGGCGGACCCGCTGTAGCGGTCCGCCTAATCCAACCCTAAACCCTTTCCCTTGTTCAGTGCATGGAAAAAATTGTAAAAAAACAAATACAAAATTAAATGGAAAATCAGAAGTAAAGAACATTGCATTATACATAGAAAAGTGATCCATGCAAATATTTAAAACAAAGTACAAAATTACATGATAATTTATGTTATCCAAAATGTTAAACTAAGACGTACATAATTATACAGAAGGTTGACACTACTACGAAATTAGACAAAATAACAAAAGGGCAAAGTTAAAACCTTAAAGTGCAAAGCCTTAGTTACACAGATAGTACATTACAAACAAGGGACAACTCTAGGCTATATATACAGCATGAAAGGTAAGTCAAGAAAAGATATATTTCTACAAGTGACTAGTAAGTGAGCAGCAATGCCAATAGCTATATCTCGTTCCTCACTCGGCGTAGCTAAAACATGCAATGACTCATTAACTGCACTGCGTGCAACATCATCAAGAGCATTTAGTTGAGTACTCTGAGATGGAATTTTTGCTTGGTGATAATGCAGTAAGAATTTGACAATCATATTCTCTGTCATGAAACATTTGCATGTTTGAAAGACTATTCTAGGACCCCTACAAATAGTCCGAACACCATTCATATAATTTATGTCTACAGAAAGCCAATATGCCATGGTGACCCCAGGTGCACTTTTGTGTATCAGAAATAGTTGAGCCCAATTTCGACATACGAGCGCCATATGTGCTTTATCTTCGTAATGATCAATTTTAAAGAAGATTTTTTGCATAAGATCTTGATGATTAAAAACAGAATGACATGCTTGATAGTGAGGGCCAGGCACTATAACTTCCTTTAACGGCGAAAAATTGAAATCCATATCTGTTTGTTTTTCAGTGACATAAAGTGCGCGAAATGACACTTGATCTTCGTCAAGAAGATTAACAACACAACCATTGCACCAAGTTGTCATACTTGTCTATGAAACAAGTGAAATACAAATATTAGTTAAACAAAAGAAATGTGAAAATACAAAACCCAAATTCCTAGGTAGTTGGACTAACAAGCTGGAAAAATAAACAAAGGTGAAGGAGGGTCACTAAATTAGTTCTAGGAAGCACAAAAGCCCGGGAAAATAAAAAGATTTAGATTCTCAGACCTTGTTTGGTGAATCTCAGACATTGTTCAGTGAATCTAAGGGCTTGTTTTGTGAAACTTGGTCATTATAAGTGGTTAAAATCATCTATTTTTCTCATTTCTTTATTTGGTGAATTTACCTGCACTTTGTTTTGTGAATTTGGACCTTATTCAGTGAATCTAAGGGCTTGTTTTGTGAAACTTGGTCATTATAAGTGGTTAAAATCATATATTTTGCTCTTTTCTTCTTAATTTGTTTCTCTGCTTCTTTGTAATCTCAGACCTTATTCAATGAACACTCAAGCAACAACAGCAGAAGACAAAAGTAGCCAGTGTAATTTATGCAAACCTCTGTAATGTATGCAAACCTTTGAATAATCGCAGACCTTATTCATTGAGCACTCAAGCAACAACAACAACAGCAGAAGACAAAATGCAACACGCAACCAAAGAATGACAAGCTAATCACAAAATACCGTACTCAAGCAGGCAAAAACTGGCAAAATAGAGGCAAAACTACTAAAATTAAAAATGAAGCAACAAAAACAAAAGTTAGTTTAAGTTTGAAGATAATATAACAATAAGCTACTGGTTTCACAAATTTACCTCCTAGATTCACAAAATAAGTTCTAGGTTTCACAAAAGCAGGTAAACGAAATCTTAACAAACAGATAACAAACATTAAGTCCAAGTTTGAAGATAATATAACAATAAGCTACTGGTTTCACAAATTTACCTCCTAGATTCACAAAATAAGTTCTAGGTTTCACAAAAGCAGGTAAACGAAATCTTAACAAACAGATGACAAACATTAAGTCCAAGTTTGAAGATAATATAACAATAAGCTACTGGTCTCACAAATTTACCTCCTAGATTCACAAAATAAGTTCTAGGTTTCACAAAAGCAGGTAAACGAATGTTAACAAACAGATGACAAGCATTAAGTCCAAATTTGAAGATAATATAACAATAAGCTACAAAACTTAACTGAATTTAAGTGATAATAGGTAAGAAAGAGGGCAAAACCGTACGAAGAAGTAGGAAAATTGCTTTTCAATTGATGTTAGGCGTTCCGACGGTGCTTGATTATGCTGAGTAAACGATTAAAACCTGCATTAAAACAAAAATAATAAGTAATTAAGTTCCGACGGTGCTTGATTATGTTAGTGATAATGACGACGGGGATATGGAACTTATTCAATCGAATATACCTGATTTGAAGAGGATAATGGCATATGGGAAGCTCAGCGTTAATGGCGAGTGACGAGGTGAAGACGAGTTGAAGAGTGAGAGAGAAGAAGAAGAAGGATGAAGTAAATGAGAAGAGTATTGACCGTGTGTTTTGAGAGGATAATGGCGGATGTGAAGCTCAACGTTAATGGCGATGGGAGAGAGAGAGAGAGGAGAAGAATGACGATAAATGAGTGAGTAAATGAATTGAGTTGGGTGTATTATGACAATATATAGGGACACGTGTCATAATCTGGTGAGCCTACAATTATTAGATCCAATGGTTTAAAAAGGGTTCAGCTACCTCACCCTAAGGAGGGTGCCTCACATGATTCAATTTCTATATATATATATATATATATATATAGGGAGAGAGAGAGAGAGAGAGAGAGAGAGATAGAAGGGATCAAGTGAGTCCTTGTATATATGTATTGAGTCCATAAGTTCTATTATGAGCCATTGGATGGAGGGAGATGGAGGGATGAGATGAACCCACCCAAAGTCATTAAAATGCTAATTAACACACATTACTAATCTACCCTAATTAATCACTAATTTACTATATATTTGTTTTCCACCCACCCATTTCTCTCTCATCTCACACATTTCACTCATCTCTTCTCTCAAATTCCCAAAAAAAAAAATCCAAAAAAACCCAAAAAATCCAAATAAATCAAAAACCCAAAAAACTCAAATAAATAAAAAAAAAAACCCAAAAAATCCAAATAAATAAAAAAACCAAAAACCCAAATAAATCAAAAACTTCACTTCTTCATACACACCACCCCATCCGACACCACCCGACCACCGTCCCACCACCACGATCTCGTTTCAGAATCAGTTAACGTTTTTTTTTTTTTTTTTTCAGAATGTTTCTATGGTTTTTTTTTCCGCTTTTGTGTTAAATTTGTTGTTTTGAGTTGTTTTTTTTCTATTTGTTAGTATTAATATTAGATATATTAAAGTTATTATAATGCATATTTAGACATTTCAAATATCGTCTTGTTTTTTATTTTTTCAAATATAGTCTTGTTTTTTGCTTTTTCAAATATAATTTTTTCAGTTTTAGTATTTAAATTTCAATGTGTATTTATTTATTTTCTCAAATTTCAATGTTTTATAAATTATTTAAAATCTCGTCTTGTTAAATTTCGTGTTGTTATATAAAATTTTCAGATTTAGTATTACACTTTAATGCGTATAACTTCACTGACATTATGTATAACTTCAATCCACATTATGTATACCTTCACTGACATTATGTATAATTTCAATCCACATTATGTATAGCTTCACTGACATTATATATAACTTCAATCCACATTATATATAACTTTACTGACATTATGTATAACTTCAATACACATTATGTGCAACTTCAGTGGGCATTTGTGACATTATGTGCAACTTCAATCTCATCTTGTTATTTTGTTGGTTTCAAATCTGAATTTATATTTGAACTAAAGTTATACAACTTTGGACTAAAGTTACACGATTTTGGACTAAAGTTACACAATTTTGGACTAAAATTATATAAAAATAAAAGGACTAAAGTTACACTATTATGGACTAAAGTTACACTATCAATGAACTAAAGTTACACACACAAAATTAGAGTTACATCAACTCAAAATAATAAATAAAATGAACTATATAACTGAAGTTATAATATTAAGGACTAAAGTTACACTCTTAAATTACTAGAGTTATATGATTTTGAATATATAAATTTAATTTGTATAATTTTAAGTCAATATTGTGTAACTTTAGTCTATATTTATATAAATTTAGTCCAAATTTATATAACTTTTGTAATTTACAGGTAAAACTTTATTTGTGAGAGTGAATTTATTAAATTTTATGACAACTTTATGTTTAACTTTAGTACAAAATTATATGGCTTTAGTCATCACAAGTAGTGAAACTATATTTCTTGAGATTGAATTTTAAACCTCTATTTATTTATTTTCTCAAATTTCAATTTTATAACTTCAACCTCTTGTTAAATTTTGTGTTGTTATATAAAATTTTCAGACTTAGTATTAAAACTTCAATGTGTACAACTTCACCGACATTTTGTATATCACTTCAATCAACATTATGTATAACATCACTGACATTATGTACAACTTCAATCCACATTGTGTGCAACTTTAATGACACTGTGTATAACTTCACTGACATTATGTATAACTTTAGTCCAAATTTGTATAACTCTAATCAATATTTGTATAACTTTCAAATTCCAAATAACTCTAGTCCATAAAGTTACACTATTTAGTCTTAAATTGTGCAACTTTAGTCCAAAAAAGAAGAGAAATGAGAAGAATAAGAGATTTAATACACAAGATGTATAACTTTAGTCCAAAATTTGTGTAACTTCAATTTATACAATGTATAACTTTAGAGGTTAATAGTATAACTTTATTTTGATTATTGTATAGCTTCAGCCCAAAATATTGTATAACTTTAATCCTTATTTGTATAACTTTAGTTCAAAATTGTATAACTTCAGCCCAAAATTGTGCAACTTTAGTCCAAAATTGTGTAAGTTTAGTCCTTTTTTGTATAACTTTTGTCCAAATTTGTGCAACTTTAGTCCAAAATCATGTAAAATTAGTCCAAATTTAAGTTCAGATTTGAAATCAACGCAATAACAAGACGAGATTAAAGTTGCACATATAGGCGTTGAAATTGCACATAGTACAACTGAAGTTGCACATAATGAGCATTGAAGTTATACAAAATGTGTAATAAATTAGAATTAATATATTCAAATTCACATTGTATAACTCCAATGTTTGTGTAACTTCAATTTATACAATGTATAACTTTAAATGTTAATAGTATAACTTTATTTTGATTATTCTATAACTTTAACACAAAATATGAAAATTTTAAAAAAACCGAAATACTAAAAACCAATTCTAGCTCTAAAAGTATTGTAACACTTCAAATTGCAAAAAAAAAAACCAACAATAATATTGCAAAAAAAACCATTACAATCGGAAAAAACCAACAATACTAACTTTAAACCAACACTTCTAGATCTGGAAAAAAAACCATAATCTAAAAAAAAAAATATATAACACTTAAAAAATAACTTACTAACAATAAAAAAATGGAACTTTAAAAAACGTAATTGCTAAACATAAATTAATCAATAAGTCAAAAAAGTAGATTCCATTTTATTTATTATATTGAATTTATGTAAATTTAGTATTTTAATACAAAGTATATGTAACTTGAATTTTACAAGGGTGAAACTTTAGTCTAAAATAGTATAACTATTATCGTAAATAGTATAACTTTAGTCTAAAATTGTATAACTTTAGTCTCATAGCCTAAAAATGTCATTGAAGGACCAAATTTTGTAAATCTTAGATAATATTTATAATTTACTAAATCTATTCAACACAATCTAAGATTAAACCTAAAAACATTAGATCTGAAAATACATATAACAAGAAGTATTTAAACAATACAAGATTAAAAAATTTAACCAATAAAATAAATCCGAAAAATAAAAAACCAATAAAATAAATTTGAAAATAAAAAAACCGATAAAATAAATCTGAAAAATAAAAAATTCACCTCCGTTTAAATACCTCTTGTTACCCAAATCTAAAAAAAAAATTCAACAAAGCCAAAAAAATTTCGAAAAAATCAATCGACAACCCACCAGCCAGATCTAAAATGCACAAAAAAAAATGTTGTTGTCATCGGGTTGTGGGTGGTTGTGCGGGGGTGTTATCGTCGTCGGGTTGTGCAGGGGGTAGTGGTGGCGTCGGGTGAGGTTGTCGGGGTAGTGGGTTTGTCGGGTGGGGTAGTCGGGTGTCGGTTGGGACTGTCGGATGTAGAATGGTGTTGGGCGGGGTAGTCGGGTTTTGTGGTGGTGTCGTGGTAGATCTGAGAGTGAAGAAAGAAGGCAATGGAGGAAATGGCGAGATCTGAGAGAGAAGATGGTGGTGGCGGTTGATGTCGTGGCTGTTTTCGGGCACTCGATCGACTATGTTGGGCACTCGATCGAGTGAGGGCTACTCGATCGAGTGAGGGCTACTTGATCGAGTGGGTTATGTAATGCTTTCTGGTCAGGTTCTGGAGTCGAGGCACTCGATCGAGTAAGTGGGAAACACGATCGAGTGGCCTCAACTCGATCGAGTGGGTTGAGAGAACGGTCGAGTTCGGTCTGCACAGGTTACATTTGTGTTTAAGTTGTGGGATGTGTGTTTATGTTTGCCTCTTCTCTTATATAGCTTAAAGATGCTGCCAAAGAGATCTGCCTTGTATGCTAGAGCTGAGTTGATGAGTGTTGATGCGGTTGCTATGATGCTTGAGCATTAGGATGGGCTCACTGAGGCTTTAAAGAAGTTTGGGAAGGACAAGGAGGTCGGGGTAGATTTTGCTAAGATGAGCATTAACATAGCTCATTTCAACCCAAAGGAGTACATGGGTAGCAGTGCGCCAATTCTGCTTTACAATTGGCATAGGGAGATGGAGAATATCCTCAATGTGCTTCACTATCCCGAGGACTGCAAAGTGGAACAAGCTGCGTTCTACTTAAGAGATGTGGCTGGAAAATGGTGGGATAAGGTAAAGGAGAGTGCCTTAGATTTGTATGTGAGACAGGGAAAGTCAGCCATACCTTGGAGTGAGTTTAAGAGAGCTATGCGTCGAGAATTTGTACTTGAGCATGTCCGTAGTAAGATGAGAGAGGAGTTTGATGATTTCAAAATGACGTCGGAGATGACTGTGGCCGAGTACTATCACAAGTTTAATGAGAAGTATAGGTACGCAGAGGATGTGGGGATGAGTTAGGAGAACTTGGCAATGAGATTTGAGTAGGGTCTGACATATAAGATTATGGAAAAGCTACCGGTTGGGGTCCTTACAGATGTTAAGGAAATGTGTGAGAGAGCAGGAAGAGCTAAGAGATTGGTCGAAATGGCCAAGGAGAATATGGAGAGAGGTCCCTAGAAGAGGAAGGCTGAGAGTGAGGGTGGTGGTCAGTCCAGTTACAAGAGGGGCAACCATAACCAAGTGAGGGCTTACTCATCGGGGTAGGGGTTTAGTGGTGGAGCTTCCCATGGGCGTGGCGTAGTGGTGGTAGTAGCAGCTGGGCTATATCTTGTTACAACTGTGGCGGTATAGGCCATAAGAGACATGAATGCAACAGTGCTGTGGGCAGGGGTTTTCAGAGGCCATCACAGGGGAGTTTCTCTCAGGGTCCATCTTAGAGTTATGCTAGCAACAGGTTGGTTGGGTCATGGAACAATAAGGGTGGTCAGAGTAACAACAACGGGGGATCTAATCGCAATGGCAATAACTCTTATCAGAAACCGGCAGCTAACAACAACCAGGTGTCGGCTGCCAAGCCGTCTACTTCTACTAGTACTGTCCAGGGAGGTGAACAGAAGACCAATGGCAAGTTATTCATGTTGGACAAGAAAGCAGCTGAGGATGATGCTCACGTGATCACGGGTACTTTTATTATTAACGATTTTTTTACCTTTGTTTTGTCTGATTGGGGGCGTCACACTCTTTTGTATCATCGAGTCATGCTAAGCATTTGTGTTTGAGAGAGTTTGAGTTTGTAAAGGATGAGGTTTTTATATCGTCGGGTGAGTCTGTACCTTGTGGGAGGTTGTATAAGGGTGTGTCTATGATAGTTGGGCAGAATGACTTTCTAGTGGATTTGTTAGAATTTCCCATATATGGTTTTGAGATGATAGTTGGTATGGATTGGCCGGGTAAGTACAAGGCTAGAATAGATTGTCACCAAAAGAGAGTTTCTTTGAGAGGTTCTAAGGGAGTTAGTGTGTCTTATCGTGGGTTTGTTGCCAAACCCAAAGTCAAAGTGATTGCAGCGGTGACATTGAAGTCTTATCTGAGGAAGGGGTGTCCTTTAATTCTATGCCATGTGAAAGACCATAGTAAGGTGAGTTCGATAGTTGATCAGATACCAGTGGTGGTAGAGTTTCCAGATGTTTTTCCGGAGGAGAAACTAGGTTTACCACCAAAGAGGGAGATATATTTCAGTATGGAGCTGAAACCGGGGACAGGACCAATCTCTAAGGCCCTGTACCGCATGGGTCCTAAGGAGTTGGAGGAAATGAAGAAACAGTTGGATGATTTGATAGATAAGGGATACGTTAGACCTACTGTATCGCCGTGGGGAGCACCTGTTCTGTTTGTAAAGAAGAAAGATGGGAGTTTGAGGTTGTGCATCGACTACAGAGAGTTGAACAGGGTTACAGTGAAGAATAAGTGTCCTTTGCCAAGGTGTAACACTACGGTTTTATGAGTCTTTGGGTACTTTACCGAGTAGGGCTTACTCTGTCGAGTAAGTAGTTTTTGACGCAAATCAATAGTCTGCCTGTAGGGTACTTGATCGAGTAAGTTGGGTACTCGATTGAGTAGGGGGCACTCGATCGAGTAAGTCACTTACTCGATCGAGTAAGTGTGTTTTACGGGTTTGTTTTGACGGGTTTTGCTAATAACACGAGATTAATATAAAAGGCTTCCATCATTTTCTTTAATCACTTTTCACCTTTCTAAACCTTTCAAAAGAAAAAGAATTTACGTATTTCTCTCTCGTCGCGTTGTTGGCAAATCCTAAGGGCTAGAGTCATCGGATCGTTGTGTTCTTTACGCCGTTGAGACCGTCGTATTGTTGGTAAAGTCCTAGTACAGTTTTTATGTTGTTTCATTGATTTTAGTTGAAACCCTAATTGGGTAATTTGGGGGTTTTGGGAGTATTGTGTTTATTAGATGTTGATTGTATGATTGTATGTTTAATAGGAGGTGATTGTATTGAACAACGATTTTGATTAGCTGTTAGACCGTCTGTGGTGGTTGCATTCCAGGTAGGGTTTCCCTACTCAGTATTAGTTACATGATGTGTGTGGTGATTCTGCTGTAGTTAGTGATTGTTGATTGATTCAGATGGTTGTGATTTCATATTGTTGATTGATTCAGACGGTTGTTGATGTTGTATTGTGGTTGCTGTTTATTTGTCTGTGTTCTTCGGGGTGCGTCCCTGGCTGAGTGGAGTCACTTGCGGGAGTGGCTTCACGCCCTTGATTCACCTTCTATGGAACCCGCCACAGAAGGGATGTGCACATTAATGAACATAGGTTTATCGCTCGATGGAGATGAGCGGGGCTTAGGTGGGAACGGCTGCGGTCCCCCACTTGCGGCGAGGAGTATCTGTTGCGATGGGTACTCTGGCAGGGCTACACACTTTAGTGTGTAGTCAGTTATGAGATGATTGGAGATGGAGACAGGGATTGTGTGTGAGCTGTTTGTATGATTGTTTCAGTGTGGCTTTGATTGTGTAATTAGTACTGACCCCGTTTAATGTTTTAAAAAAATTGTGGTGATCCATTCGGGGATGGTGAGCAATTATTGAGCAGGTTTGATATGAAGCGTATGGGATAGCTGGGATGAGTCATCACGTGGCAGTTAGAAGTCTTCCGCTGTGTCAGACGCTGTTTATAGCTTTGATAGTGTTAGCAGTAGACCGTCTGAGAACCTTGTATTTCAGTTTAACAGTTTTGGTTTTGATCGTGTAATCACTTTAAACTATATTGTTATTTAAATTATGTTTCTTCATTGTCATTCGGTTATCATTGCCTCGGGTAACCGAGATGGTGACGTTCTCATACCTTAAGTGGTCCTGGTAAGGCACTTGGAGTATGGGGGTGTCACAAAGTGGTATCAGAGCGACGATCCTGAAACCTGCAACTAATGAACCTAATGAATATAGGGAGTCAAATTAAAATGAACTCGGGGTAGAAGTTGTAGGAGCTAATGCAAAGGCTTGGGAGACGTCCTAAAGTCGTGAACTCGCCCTACAATTTTTGAACCGGTCACCATGGGATATGAGTCGGGATCGCTATGTGTTTATCTTGTGAATTGTGTACCTATATAGTAATGTGTGGCATGAATCAGTGGATGTATGTATGTGGAGAATGGGGAATGTGTAGAGAAAGATGATAATGAGGTAATGTTATACATTATTGATTGAAAGCATGATAGTTGTGTAGAAGTTGTTTTACGATATGGCAGTATAGAAATACGGAAAGAAAATTTGTTTGGCTTGAATTATACATAAACTAATGTATATATATGTTGTTGGTGGTGTTGTACGAGTTTATATAGCTGAAAGTTTGAGTAAGAGCATGAATAATTGGTGGAAAAAGATGAATAATTGTTGCATGATAATATGATTTCTGATAAAGCATGTTGTATGATGGAAGAGATTTTATAATGTTGTTATGCTTGTAACATGTGAATAGGAGACTTGATGTTATATATTTGTGATTTTGTTTACGTAAAGTTATAGAATAAAAACATGTAGGTAATACATGCTTGGTAAGTTGAATGATGTATGTGCATAATGGATGTTGTTGCTTGGATTTTGAAGATAGTAACATGTGGTTAGGGATGCTGGTTTTATGAGTATTGAGTTGTTTTGTTTACCTTGTTGTCGTTTAAGTTGTTTGGAAGTAAAAATCAAGTAGTTGTGTTTTTCGATTATAGAGAGGTTGTCTTTAACCTGCTATAACATGAGATGTATAAAACATTTTAATGTGATTTCAATTGTAGGTGATAGCTTGTTCTTTTACGATTCTAACGATAGGTCACACGCCTAAAACGACCAAGAAACGAGTGAGTTATGACCATTTTACGAAAACTTGACAGTGCTGAGAAATGCGTAGGGTACTCGATCGTGTGGCCCTCACTCGATCGAGTGCACCTCTTGGTACTCGATCGAGTAACCAGCCCTGGTAATTTGTTTTACGTGTCTTTTACTCGATCGAGTGGCATGTACTCGATCTAGTGACCCCTGTTTTGGGTCATATGGTCATCTTTTGATTTCGTTGCATATTGTGTTTAATTCAAAGGTATTATTTTGCTTCTTTATGCATTGTTTTACATGTATGTTGGTCCTGATGCGTAAGTTACCCAATCTTCTGGTGTAGTGAGTGGCACCTATGGTGAGTATGAGTTCGGTGGAGAGGACATGAGTTATATGTGGTTGTGATAGATAGTGGAAAAAAAAAAGAAAAAGGAAGATCGGTATGGCTTATTAAGGCATAGAGCATGTTTTGTGAGACGAGATGAGTGATATGATTGTGTGTTGAGTAATGTAAAAGTAAGCGAAGGTGGGCAAGGGGTGATGTAAGTTTATGGAACGTGAGAATGAAAAGGTTGAAATGAGAGATGCAAATTGTACGTGGTAACTTTGGATGTTTCAGGATTATGAAGGGAGGTAGTTATGACTCGGTTGGTTAAGAATATATATAATGGAAAGGTCGATATAGGTAAATGGAAAGATATGGTGTATAAAGAGCTTAGATTGAGTTGTGCAGCGATGTGGGTTTGCAGATAACGAGTGAGTTTGGGAATTTGTATTATCAAGAGGTCAAACTAATGTGTGATTTCCTTGGACAAGTAACGGTATGAAATGGTGATGAGTGATCAGTGTGAGTGATAACATGAGATGGTCTGGACTGATTGGTGATAACTGTGAGTGATAGCATGATAAGAGAGGATCCAGGGTCAGAAGGAGTGAGAAGATATCGATAAGAAATAATGGGATTTGAGTTTGGAGCAATGAGAAGGTAACCGGAGTACTAAAGAGTTAAGAAGAAGTAATAAGGAGTTGAATGGTTAATTGATTTTGTCGAGTGTAAAAGAAAATAATGAGGGGAGTAAAACTAGGAAAATGTCCACCGAGGTTATGTGATATAAAAGTAAGGAATCGTCGAGATGTGTGATACTATCACGAGGATGCTAGTTAATGATTATATAGGAGTGTCTGGACAACATGATAATCATGCTTTTCAAGGACTTAAGGAAAGTAAAGGTTGGGTAAATTATTTGCATGATACGAGGTTTTGGTGGAGAGTTAGATGACGATACAATTACGAATAGTATTGGGAATGATGTTGAGGTAATTTTGTTGAGGGGTTTGATGTCGTGATTTAGGATGTTAGCCAAAGATAAGAAAGAAATCATAATGTTTAGAGATGGATGTAGGAGGTTTGATGTCCGAACGGTGGTAGTGTTGAGGTGTTGTTGCTAGTGATTTAGAGTGATGATAGATAAGAAAGATGACAACTCTAAAGAGGTTGATTTTATAGAGGCCGGATTAATATGTACGTTTGGGAGGGAGTATAAGATGTGGTTATATGAGGCGGGTGCTTGTAGATGAACATTAAGGGTATAGTTACACTTGGAATGAGGTGATGGTTATGCGAAAGGGGGAATATGTTATGAGGGGCATATGAGTTAAGCTCGGGCGACAGGTAATCTTTATCGAGTGGTAATTTACGTGATCAGGATTGACTAGTTGGATGTCATTATGGGTCTAAGATGTATATAAATGTTGGTGTGAGGTTCTGACCTCACGAGAAGCGGTATTGTGTGATAGTTATAAAGTTGTTATCTGAATGCTCTGTAATATATGTTGGATACGGTAACTTAATGGAATGATGTTCAAAAGTGATAGTTTGGGTGATTTGGCATGACTGGTTATGCTTGTATGTGTATTCATGGTATATGTTTATTCCGTAAAAAGGTAGGGATGGTATTCATGAGATTCTTGTCTGTATATTCCGTATAATATATTGTGTTGTGATCTAGTAAAGCAGTCTTGAGTAAGTTTTATTGTCCGGAAAGTTATTCTGAGTCAGTGTTTATAGGAATTGTATGTAGTTGTGATGTCTATCGATGTGGTTGTTGTGCCTCGGGTGGTGATCCGGGCACGGTACTTAGTGTTGTGATGCGGGTATTTTCTCACTACGGTGTGGCTGTTGGTGGCGGTGTGTCGATGTCGTCACCGGTTATGGTGGAGTAGGCGAGATGATTATGATACGAGTTTTCAAAAGTACATACCAGTTATACATAGATAGTTGTTTTGTTTGCTGCTGTTCCTTGTGAGTTTCGGTTGAACATATAGACTTTTGTTTTGTTTGTTGATGTTTCTTGCTAGTTTTAGCTTGGGAGTGAGGGTAGAGTATGATATGGAAGAGAGTTGTGTATGTTTCCGTGGTTGTCATGGCATAGTGATATTCTGTTGATGGGACACAGTGGTGAGAGGTTGTTACAGTAATTTTGATCTTGTTTTAAGATGAGGCATCGATAAACATAGTCGTGGTAAGCGATTTGTGAAACATGTGTTGTACTGATCTGAAAGCTGCAGGTGATTCATAATCTTTTGTTGAGATAATGAGTGTAGGGTGTTGGGAGTTAGTTTCATGTAAATTTTTGTATGAGTTTTGCGGTAATGAAAGAAAATAACTTGAGGATCTAGTGTGAGTGTACGTAAAAAAGTGTGGATCGTGAGTTCTGCTTTTGGCGATATGAGTTTTATATAGTTTATATAGAGAGGTATGTCGTGTTGCGGTAATGAGGAAGAGTTGGAGTGTTGGTTATGATAAGGATTTTGTGGTATTGGTTAGATGAAGTGCAGAATAAATTGAGGTGTGAGAACTGTTTAAGTAAGAGAGCCTTAGAAATAGGAATGGTTATAGGTGTTGAGGTCTTAGGCGGTTATCCTTGACGTGTGGTGGTGATGAAGATAATGAGAAGATATAGCTAAGGATCTAGTATTAGTGAGTTACGAGGACGTAACATTTATCTTAAGAGGAGTAGGATGCGACAAAGAGAGTTTAAAGGTTGTACAGGTTGTAGTAGATTTGGAAGTTTGAGTCTTGATGTAGAATAAAAGATTGATTTGTGTTGTGGTTCATTTTGTTAAAGGTCATGACCGTGCTTGTAGTGGTGTGATGTCTAGGACTGCGAGAATATTTCGATAGTGTTGACAGTTGGATGATGATGATTATGAGTTCGATAGTTTTGGCAGTTGGATGATGATGTTTATGAGTGTGAGTAAACTTCGAGGATGAAGTTCCTTTTAAGGGTGGTAGAATGTAACATTCCGTTTGAAGTCTATGAGTGTCTTGATATTGGATTTGCTAGTGGATGATATATTACGGAGCTAGCAGCGTTTGTGGACGGTAGTTGGTAGTGTATGGAGTTAGTGTCGAGAGAGATATAATGTAGTTGATACGATATCATGAGACATGTTGTGGAGGTAGGCATAGTTGGTGGAGTTGGTGTTAAGAGTTCATGTGTTATAGGGTGAAGTTCTGTTTTGAGTTTTTAGTTACGTTGTTCTATCTTAATCGAGTAGGTAGGTTTGTTTTTATGTATGGGTTGAACTTTGGGGACGAAGTTCTTTTTAAGGAGGGAAGACTGTAACACTACGGTTTTATGAGTTTTTGGGTACTCTATCGAGTAGGGCTTACTCTGTCGAGTAAGTAGTTTTTGACGCAAATCCGTAATCTGCCTGTAGGGTACTCGATCGAGTATGTTGGGTACTCGATCGAGTAGGGGGCACTCGATCGAGTAAGTCACTTACTCGATCGAGGAAGTGTGTTTTACGGGTTTGTTTTGACGGGTTTTGCTAATAACGCGAGATTAATATAAAAGGTTTCCGTCATTTTCTTTAATCACTTTTCACCTTTCTAAACCTTTCAAAAGAAAAAGAAGTTACGTAGTTCTCCCTCGTCGTGTTGTTGGCAAATCCTAAGGGCTAGAGTCATCGGATCGTTGTGTTCTTTACGCCGTTGAGACCGTCGTATTGTGGGTAAGGTCCTAGTACAATTTTTATGTTGTTTCATTGATTTTAGTTGAAACCTTAATTGGGTAATTTGGGGGTTTTGGGAGTATTGTGTTTATTAGATGTTGATTGTATGATTGTATGTTTGATAGGAGGTGATTGTATTGAAGAACGATTTTGATTAGCTGCTAGACCGTCTGTGGTGGTTGCATTCCAGGTAAAGTTTCCCTACTTAGTATTAGTTACATGATGTGTGTGGTGATTGTGATGTAGTTAGTGATTGTTGATTGATTCAGACGGTTGTGATTTCATATTGTTGATTGATTCAGACGGTTGTTGATGTTGTATTGTGGTTGCTGTTTATCTGTCTGTGTTCTTCGCGGGGTGCGCCCTGGCTGAGTGGAGTCACTTGCGGGAGTGGCTTCACGCCCTTGATTCGCCTTCTGTGGAACCCGCCACAGAAGGGATGTGCACATTAATGAACATGGGTTTATCGCTCGATGGAGATGAGTGGGGCTTAGGTGGGAACGGCTGCGGTCCCCCACTGGCGGCCAGGAGTATCTGTTGTGATGGGTACTCTGGCAGGGCTACACACTTTAGTGTGTAGTCAGTTATGAGGTGAATGGAGATAGAGACTGGGATTGTGTGTGAGCTGTTTGTATGATTGTTTCAGTGTGACTTTGATTGTGTAATTAGTACTGACCCCGTTTAATGTTTTAAAAAAACTGTGGTGATCCATTCGGGGATGGTGAGCAGTTATTGAGTAGGTTTGATATGAAGCGTATGGGATAGCTGGGATGAGTCATCACGTGGCAGTTAGAAGTCTTCCGCTGTGTCAGACGATGTTTTATAGCTTTGATAGTGTTAGCAGTAGACCGTCTGAGAACCTTGTATTTCAGTTTAACAGTTTTGGTTTTGATCGTGTAATCACTTTAAACTATATTGTTATTTAAATTATGTTTCTTCATTGTCATTCGGTTATCATTGACTCGGGTAACCGAGATGGTGACGTTCTCATACCTTAAGTGGTCCTGGTAAGGCACTTGGAGTATGGGGGTGTCACACAAGGATAGATGATCCATTTGACTAGTTGAACGGAGCAGCAGCCTTTTCCAAGATTGACCTGAGGCCGGGTTACCATCAGGTGAAGATCCGGGATGAGGACATACTAAAGATAGCCTTTTCATCTAGGTATGGTCACTATGTGTACGTGGTGATGCCGTTTGGGTTGTCTAATGCACCGACAGTGTGTATGGATTTGATGAACTAGGTCTTTAGTCAGTTTTTGAATCGGTTTGTAGTGGTGTTCATAGATTATATCTTAGTCTATTCCAAGACTAAGGAGGAGCATGAGGAGCACTTGAGGTTGGTGTTACAGACTTTGCGTGACAATCAGCTGTATGCGAAGTTATCTAACAGTGAGTTCTGGCTCGAGGAAGTTGCCTTTTTGGGGCATGTGATTTCTAAGGATGGTGTAGCTGTGGATCCAACAAAGATAGAGGCAGTTTCTAAGTGGGAATCACCGAAGAATGTGACAGAGATCAGGAGTTTCTTGGATTTGGCAGGGTACTATCGTCGGTTCGTGAAAGACTTTTGAAAGATCGCCAGACCTATGGCAGTGTTGATGAGGAAAGAGAATAAGTTTCTTTGGGATGTAAGTTTTGAGACGGCGTTCCAAACATTAAAGGAGCGTTTGACCACAGCTCCAGTCTTAGCTTTATCTGAAGGGTGTGAGAACTTTGAGGTATACACAGATGCTTCAAAGAATGGCTTGGGTTGTGTGTTGATGCAGAATGGGAAAGTAATTGCCTATGCTTCTAGGCAATTGAAGCCTTATGAGTGGAACTATCCGACACATGATCTAGAGTTGGGTGCAGTTGTATTTGCTCTCAAGATTTGGAA
The DNA here is from genome assembly GCF_048544455.1 of Silene latifolia. Lineage (NCBI taxonomy): Eukaryota > Viridiplantae > Streptophyta > Magnoliopsida > Caryophyllales > Caryophyllaceae > Silene > Silene latifolia. The sequence goes on from NC_133536.1 coordinate 72,605,450, forward strand.
ACACTATCTTTATGTAGCGATCTTTAAGATGTTTTCAGATAACAAGAGTCTCAAGTACATCTTTACTCAAAAGGAGTTGAACATGAGACAGAGGAGGTCGATAGAGCTGATAGGGGACTATGACATGGATATCATATACCATGAAGGGAAGGCAAACGTGGTTGCTGATGCGTTGAGCAGGAAGAGTGTGCATTCTCTATGCACAACTATGTCTTTGATGAGATTGAGAGATGAGGGGGGAAGATGGGGATACATGTGATACATAAAGGTGATGCTAGAGCGGACTTGCCAGTGGAGCCGGACCTATATGATGATATTCGCATGAAACATGCTTTGGATCCTAAGATTCAAGAGTAAAGAACTGGAGTAGAGAAAGGGACAGTGTCTCAATTCTCTATCCATACGGATGAGAGTGTTCGGTTTGATGGGAGATGGTGTGTTCCTATTGACGAAGAGTTGAAAAAGATAATCATGACAGAGGCTCATTGCACACTATTTCAGTACATCCAGGTGGTGACAAGTTATATAAAGATTTGAAAAAGACTTTCTGGTGGCGTGGGACGAAGAAGGAAACAGCTGAGTTTGTGGCTCGATGTTTGACATGTCAGAGAGTTAAGGAAGAGCAACGACGACCACAAGGTAAGATTGAGTCTCTTGAGGTACCTGAGTGGAAATGGGAATCTATCTCTATGGACTTTACAGTGGGTTTACCGAGGAGTCAGCAGGGTAACAACATGATATCGGTGATAGTTGACTGTTTAACTAAGTCTGCTCACTTTGTTCCGATGAACGGTACTTGTGTTGGTGTTTGTGTCCTCAACAATAGTGCGATCACATGATTTAATTTCACAATCAAATATCATGATAAGAATACGCAAGGGATGATTCATTTATATAGTCAACTGATCATCATTAATCGGTAATGATTGACTAACTAGAGTTTGACATTACTGTCGTTTGACGGTGGTGATCAGTTGATCCCTTAAGGTCACACCTAAAGAACAATTCCCTTAATAGACAAATTGATTAATTGTATGACGGTACAAGTTGATCAATTCCTTAAAATTAAACAATTCAATTGTGAGAGAGAATATTTATATCTTATTGTAATGGGATTAAATAAGATTTGTTTTAGTAACTGAAATATTTTATTACTAAAATTGATTATTGTTTATGAAACAATTGAGATAAGAATGAATGGTTGATTATAATTACAATATGTTGTGAATTATAATTACATGACTCATTATATTTATGTGATCAAGAATCACTAGTCAATTTGTTAGTTGTAATTTAATTAATTTATAAAATGATATTTATTTTATAAATATGCATTAAATTAATTAATAACATGTAACATACTACATGTGACATATTGTGTGACAAGTGACAAATTGACAAAATAAAATGGGAGTCCATTTTATACATATGGACCGAAATATTGTAGGTTGTGGAGTATAATGGGTAATTTATTTTAATGGTTAAAATTATTATAATCATACCTATTGATACATAGCCTTACACCTACAATATTGAGAAGAGAAAAAGGAAAAGAAAATATGCCATCCTTGGCCTCTTATACCCCCTCTCTTTAAGAGAGAATTTTGTTCTCTTTTCATTACCCCATTAACTGTACATGCATTCATTCTCTCATTCTCTCCACCTCTCTCTAAAACAAGTTTTTAGAAACATGAAGTTGTTCATCTAATATCATAAAAATTCTAAAATTACTAGTGTAGTAATAGTGATAATATTAGAATTAATTTTAAGGGTACTACTATATTAATCTAGTTAATTAATATACTAGTCTAAGGGATTAGTCTTGGGTGCAATCAAAGGAGGATCTCGACATTGGGATTTTGGAGGATCATCCAACATATTATAGCTCAAGAACAAATAAGGAAGGTGACCTTATTTGTGCCCTTAATTTCGAGCCACACTACAATGTAAGGGACATTGTTTTTCCTTATTAATCTTTTATTTTGTTATGCATGCACTAGATTTAAAGAACACATATTAAGAAGTTAATTAGTTTACAATTAGAATAGTCTAATAATAGGTATATGAACCTAACAAGTGGTATCAGAGCATAGGATATTGCATGCATAATCGGTTTGGTTTTTCCGAGTTAAATGTAACTTAATTAAAACTAGAAATTTGTGATTTATAAGAGTAAGTCACAAAATCATGATGAATGTTATATATTATGGTCCTAAAATGTTTTTAGGTCATTTTTATGATTTATGGTAATTTATTGCTCATTTTAATGATTTTTAGTGAAATAATTACATTTTTATGAGTAAAATGAACTTTTATTCACTAAAATAAGTTAACCTTCACTACTGACCGTGATTTTTTAGTATGACCTCGCATAAATATTTTATGTATTGTATGTAAAATTTCATATTAATGTGATTAATATTTCATGATTTATCATTTTTATGTGATAAAAATGTCATAAATGGAGGCTAAATGACTAAAATTGGTTAAAATTAGTTTCTCACCTTGAAAATTTTATATGACCTTACATGCATATTTTACAAATTGTGTGTAAAATCTCGTATTAATTTGATTAATATTGCATGATTTATGATTTTTATGAGATAAAAATGGATTAAAAGAGGTAAAATGGTTAAATATAGTTAAACTTCGAACCAAGCCATGAAAGTTTAATATGTTGTCACATGCATGATTTACACACTTTATGTAAATTTTGAAATGAAATTATTTCATTTAGCATGATTTATGAATTTTTAGTGTAAAAATGGCATAAATAGTGACTATTTTAGCATAAATAGCTAAAACAAATTACATGGCATGAGAAAATTATTTTAGGTTGAATTAATATCCCAATTATCAGATCTAAAGTTGTAAAATTTATTAGATTAATTTTTGTATACTCTAGATGTTTTATGAGATAAAACCGATAATTTGCAACTATATTTTCTCGAAATTAATTCGAACATTTTAACCATGATTTTTGACATTATGAGTGTCATGGAATAATTCTAGAATGTTCAAAATTTTTAAATTCAAATTTTGAAATTATTGTAATTTAATTTGGATTTATTTCATAACTGTTATGATTTTAAGGTCAAAAAATGAGCATAAAATTATATCAAGTTGAATTTGTTGGATTCATTAATCTCATTAATTTACATATTCATATATGAAATAATTTATTTAGTCATAAAATAAATGCTAGATCTTATGCATGCAAACTAAAACAAGATAAGAGCAGAAATCGTCTTTCTTACTTTGGGATTTCGGATATAAGGGCACCAACAAGATCTCCTTCTTGTTAGTTCTTGAGCTTCCTTATAATGGATGAACAAAAGGTCCAAAATAGAACCTCTCCCAATAGTATATACCCAAGGAAACCTCTTAATAACTAACATTATTATGATCTAGTAATAATATAAGTCTTACTATAAAAATTGACACAAAAATATTTTGTATTTCCTCTTGAATATTTTCGGCCAAGAGGGGAGATTTTGAGAGGTTTTATTTCTCTAAGTTTTCACAAATTATAGAGAGAAATCACTATTTTCTTACACTAGAAAAATGTATTATGAAAGAGTGAATAATAATGGAGAAAAACACTTAGCTTTTTCTCATCGAAACCGGTTGGAGGGGGAAGGAGAGACCAATGCATGGTCTTGTATTCTTCTCAAGACAAGACTAGGCATGCATGGCTAGTCATTAGGTATTAATCATCATGTTTTCCACTTAAAATAAAAACACAATATATTTCTTAAAACTCCCTCCATTTTCGGCACATATATAAAATGGGAGGTCCATTTTATTTTTGTCACTTGTCAATTGTAACATATGTGACATGTTACTTGACATATGAAATTGTAATGTATTTTTAACATATTAAAAATCAACATACTCATAAAATATGTCATATACAAAATCGACTAGTAATTCGTAATTACTTGTGCCAAAACGGTTTATCAAATTATAAATTACAACGTCTTGTATTTATTATAAATTATTCATTCAATTTCAATTTCAATTGTTTCGTAAACAATAATTTTATCTAAGTAATAGAACAATTCGATTACTTAGACCGTATCTCATTTAATCAAATTAGAATAAGACACGTTAACTTTACTCACAAAATCATCCGTCAATTTTAAGCAATTCAATTAACTCGTATCGGCATACGATTAATTAAATAATCAATTAAGATTATTTCCCTATAGGTATGACCTAAGGGGATCAACTGATCACCACCGTCGCACGACAGTAATTTCAAACTCTAGTCAGCCAATCATTACCGATATGTGTGGACCAGTTGACTGTAAAATATTACATCCCACATGTATTCTTAAAATGAGATTTAAACATGTGATCATCATGATCGACAGTTGTGATCGCATTATTGTCGGAGGACACTTATTCAAATAATCTCCCACTTTTCCTCGACAAGTGTGCGTCTCCAATTCTCTTGTCCTATTACTATCTCCCACTCAATGCAAGGTGTCTTTCAGGTCGTACTTGCAAGTGATCATATCGAGAGTGGTTTCCTCGATCTGGAGAATAACTGATTGACCGGAGTTATCTACCATAGATACCTTCCGAGCGTGGCCACGCATTTCCAGTTCATTACTCCTCGAGTGGCCCTGAGATATTGTTTTAACCCTGATAAGGGGGTGGACAATTCCTATCGCACTATTCCCTTCGACTAGCCACAGCCATCATAACCCAAAATATGCCCATTTGACCCCATTTACGAAGGTCGTAGTAACATAAATCAAAGTTAATCTGAAACTGTGCCACCTTAGGCGAACAGTCTTTAGTCAAAAGAATCGACTCATTAGAATACTATAGTAGCTCTCGCCACGACCATGCTATATAAATTTTCCAGAACTCTATAAGCGGTCAAAAGGCCCGGCAAAGTGTTCCTAACAGTCTGCCTATGTGATCGACTAGTCATCTCACATGACTCTATGACACTTGAACTTGCCATCAATCGCATGACACTCTAGTCACTTCGAGACGTCACCTCATACAAGTGACTATGGGCAAATACCATGTTAATCCGAGTTCACTTTAACGGGGTTCAATATTGTCTCTACAACCCGTTTGGATGTAACAAAGTATAAAAGGAGTTTTTAGTTTTTAAAAACTCGAACGACAAATGTGATTATCACATATGAATAGTCAATACCTGATTACTACTTCATATTTTTATAATCCATTTTCATCTTATATGTAGTTGTTCATCTGAATGCAATTGAAATGACATATGACATGACTCATCATGTTAAGCCTATGAGAAGGCTTTGGTTAGCAGGTTTTATCAACTTCTTGTACCTTACTCAACCTTACTACATACTCGTTTTTCTTTGTAATGTATACATTTGCATTACAAAACTTTCTGAGTACGTGTCGAGATCCAATCTAGACATAAGCTCTCTAGTCATTGAACAGCTCCCACTGTTTTCACAGTGTGCGAGACCTATCCCTCTCGCACATCTCATGATTGCAAGTGTACTCAATTTCCATTGTAAGCATCCTCATTGTTCTTTATTGCTTAGAACGATTCTCACAAATCCATTTTTTAAATAATATAACCACAATGGTTCCTTAACCATCTTTAGGTGTTTCGAATACGATTTTGTCGGAAACCATGCGCAATCTCAATTGTCAATTGTCATTTGTGTAACACTCTTACACAAATTGGTGAATTGCATCAAAACACTTAACTTTACACCCTTAATGCTTCTACAAGCACTTAAAGATAATCTATATGGCTACTTGGTAACTATTACTTGAATTCGATTTTAAAACAATTCATCATACTCAAAGCATATGAAGTGTTATACATCATTACTTATTTAATTGATCCGGCAGCGGAAGCAAATGGAATCAATCAAATATGTTCAACTCGATTGAACTACTCATGAATATTATCAACATAAGACTTCTTATTTGACGCTAATATCATGTGGATTTATCTCCATAAATCCGGATATTAAGATGTATTATAATACTCCAAAAGTCTTAAATCATTCCCAATGATCAATATGTCATCCACATATAAGACTAATTAAAATTTCCGTAACTCCCACTAAACTCCATGTATAAACATAAGTTCTCGACTTATCGAGAAAAGTTTTATAACCTGATCAAAACATTGATTCAAACTCATTGATGTCCTACTTAAGACCCACTCTTAAGTTTCACATTATCTTAGGATTGCAAGAATCTACAAAACTCAAGACATGTATTGAATACATTCCTTCTAATTGAAGAAGTGGTTTTAGATTCACTCGCTATATATCTCATAATGATACACAATCCTTAAGAAGATCCAAATAGACTTAAGCATTTCAACTAGTCATAAATTCATTACTTTCCAGAAGTAACTTGAATCAAACAATTTCTTTGTAAGTTGTAAGCTCTTTACTTTCTAAAAGTAACACGAATTCATCATCTTCAACAAGTGATGAGTTTAACCTCCTAGGTTTCGAAGAAACAACATCATGTAGCCAAGAAAATACAGTTTCTTGTGACATACAAATTTTATACAATTTTTGACACAATGCTTTTGTGGCTCTTGAATATTTTCTCCCACTCTGTCTTCTAGAAATAAACTTGTATTCTAGAAAGACAACTTCACGAGCTCCAAACCCGTTGTACTCGTGATAAAAAAAAAAGTTATATTCCTACCAGTGTCCCTAAAACAATATCACACAACTCCTGAAACAATATCACATGTCTGTCCTACTAGCATTACAATGTGTAACAATATCAACCATTGTACTTAATAATATCACAATGTGTACAAAAAAAGTTATCCAACTAAAAAGGAATTTTAAATCCCTATCCGTTGATTTATTTTAGAGAATAAATACAACAATATCATCATGTTTACAGAACAATATCACACTGGGTACCAAAACAATATCAAAGGAAAAAGATTTTAACAACCTTGTCTGCTGTTATTATTACTGAGAACTAATATAACAACAACTTAAGCAAAGTATCACCCAACTCCTGAAACAATATCACAGTTTACTAAGAGTTGATAAAAAAAAAGTTATATTTCCTACCATTGTACCTAAAACAATATCACACAACTCCTGAAACAATATCACATGTCTGTCCTACCAGCATTACATTCCTAGTCCTACTTTTGTCCTCTTCCTCTACCTCTCCCTCTACCTCTATTATTAGGATTTGCAGTCGTCTTCAGTCGTTTGTACTGGATTGTGGGTGTTTCTGCATCATCTTCACCATCTTGTTCGGATTCAGGTAGTCTGTAAAAACAGAAATGGCTATTATGGTTCTATGTGAAATTTTTACCTTTGTGTCTGTTGCAAATAAAAGCAGAAACGTAATGCTATGATTCTATATCAGAAATGTAAAAGTAGGGTTTTTGGTTTTTACCTTCTGATTGGAGATTTGCGAAGAATGGGTATTTCTGTGTTAATTGTTGGCATTCTAGTAGCATCCTCCTTGGCTTTTGTTTGAACATTGGGCTTCTCTTTTGGCGGACCTTCTGCCTTTGTTATCTCCTGTTCCACAGTATTGTCCTTCTCAACAACATTATCCTTGGCTTTTATCTTATTGCCCTTGTCTTTTGCATCTTCGTTATTCTTCCTCTTTTCCTTCAATCTATTTAAAAGCTCTCCCTTTCCCGCTGTAAATTCTTCAACTTTTCCAATCAGCGCTGTCCTCATGTCATTTATGTCAGCTAAAAGTAATGCCGCTGCTATTTCTACCCAGTAGTAGCGCCTATGCACTTTCGACTGCAACTCAGCTTCAAACAACTGCCCCTCATACCGAATCATGTGCATCATTAAGAAGTTTCCCGATTCAGTATTGTTTGCTTCCTTCTTTTGCCAATTGAAACTCGTGTTGACAACATCAAAATCTATTATTTCATGCGCTCTATCAACATTTTTCCCTGCGAGGAAATCACTCATGTGATAGGCCTACAATAATTAGTCACACTATTAGTCATTATTTTGTCAAACAATCATATGCATTTATTGTATACACTCAATCTATCCTAGCCAAAATATCAGACAATCATATGACATGTCACTAGCAAGAATATCAATAAATCATACCACCGAATCAATAATGACCTTGTATATTTCAGTCTGCTCCCAGTTGTCGTACTCTGTATTGTCTAACACTTCAATCGTCTCGGTTTTGAAATTTACACAAACACAGAAATAGTGTTCTTGCAACACCATCGGAATAAAAACCAAATCTGCTTCCATGTTACATGGAACTGTGTTACTTCTTATGAATTTGTCCCATTCTTCGAATATCTTTTCCCTGTTCGCTTCTTTGCCTTCAGTAACTTCTACTATTGATTCCTGTAGTGTATATATATATGTATATATATAAGTTAACAAATCCTTTACATTTAAGAGTTACTACATTTTAATCAAAACGTGAATATGTGTAAACAATATCACTTTTACGTGTGCTATATCACAGTTCCTGAAATGTGACCCTGAGAAACAATATCACAGTTCATGCCATAAAATATCACAGTCCATAGTAAATAATATCAGTACCCTTGTGAACCAATATCAGAACATTATACTTGATTGTAGACAATATCATCCCAGTACTAAAAAATATCACTTATTTAAAAGGTGTCTACTTTGAAACAATATCACAATCATTTAAAAACAATATCACTTGTCAGTGGCAACATTTATCAATTTTAAATCCTTTTAATTTCAGAATCAATTAAACAATATCAATTTTTGTATGCAATAATATCACACTATGTACCCCAACAACATCACATTTTAAATGAGTGATATTTTTAATCAAAGTGTGAATATGTATAAATCAAAACAGAATGTCAGCTTACCATGTGTCGAATTCCAAAAAACAATAAACTTGTTTCACAGGGTTCTGTGTGCTCAATGTGATTCAGAATTAGTGACCAACATTCAATCACATTGTTGTTGACATGTACACTTGGAAGCAACGACAATATATCCTGTCTTGCAAGGTATTGATACTGCTTTATATCAAGCTAATTACAAACATGGTACCTTACAAACATGGTACCTTACCATTTCATATCTCATATGATTCGTTTTAGATTTAGTGGAAAAATAATTTAGACAAAATGATAAAATCCCCAAAAGGATCAAGTAACTCAATGTAACTTGATTGAAGTTTAAACCATATCGAATAGCGTTTGATTTCTTTATCCAACCACACATTATCCCATAATGCGTGCTAAGAGAGATTAATTTGTGATACTATATCACATTTACTTTGGCTTATATCAAAGTCTTCACTTTGATAATCCCATCACGACTAAATCGTGATTCTTTGAACTCTTTGAACATCTTCAAAGATTTCTCTATTTACCTTATTAAGTGAACACATTAGCGTCAACTTAAATCGTTGGTAAAAGAAAATGATCAACCTATTTTGGATCAATGAATTACAACCTCGATCTCCTTTTCAACCAAAAGGCACGAGACATCTTGCTTTGAATACAAGATACGCATATACCATAAGATTAACAATCTAATGGTTCCAAGAGTACTCGATAACTCTTTGCGTTCATCGTTCCAGAATTTAAGGTTTAATCTTAGGTTACCAATTTGAGTCTTGCAGCATCTACATGATATATCATTCTAGTTTGGTTTAGAATATAATCATCTTGATAATGGGCTAGCCATACATCAAATCATGGTGTATAGGGTCACAAATGTGAAACCTCTTTTGTATCTTAACAAGTTTATATTCTTATTTAGAGTTTATTCACTTAATAGTCATAATTAAGGTATAAAAATAAACCCAAAACTAGATTGAGTACACAATGACTCTATCTCTCGACATCATAGTTGTTAGTCGTCATATTCTAATCATCCTATGTATCAAATACAATGATGAAAACCACCACCGGTTTCTAACATTGACGAAGTAGTACTAGCAAAATTTATGTTAATCGAATAAACACTTAAAGAAGAAGGTCCCATTAGATGTCCCACAACTAACTTGCTGATTCTTCAATAATTTGCTGTAGTTTCCTTTCTAGCATCCAACACTTCCAAAATGGAAACTTTATCGTTCGGGACTGATAGGTTTAGTATTGTTATTCTCAATAACTTTACTTTTAAACATTACCTTCTATCAATTCCATTCTAATTTTACTTCTTTGAACCTCGTCCTTTTCTTAACGGTTAAGAGAATGCTCCCACTCATTTCAATGAGTCTTTGCTTAGAGAAGCAAAATTGAATTTTATGAAGACTACTCTTCAATTCATTTGTTTAGTCTTAAAACTTTCGTTGAAGTGGTTGCGGTATTTTGGTCAATTTTGATTTCCAACAAATCTAGTTACCAAAATGATGTAACGTTTCAAAGTACTTAACTCAATTAAGCATATGAGAAACAATTCATTGTAAGTAGATATGTTAGTCAAGAATCAAAAATCCTTATGATCACGAATAACTTTTATCTATACTCTTCACAAGAGATCCTTACAATGGATAATACGAGGTTTTTAGAAGAAAAATTCAAATTTTGTCTTTAGTTACGATGTTTTAATGGAGATTTGAACTAAAATCGAAATGATATCGTATATAATTTGAGGTAAAGAATTAGAACAATATGATTAACGGAATAATGAAAAACAAAACATTTATCGTTATAATAATACTTGTAAATAATTTAACAAGTAAAGCATTTACATAGTGACCTCTACCCAAATATGATAAATGATTCCAAGATCTAAATTCATATTAACTTGGGCACGGTGTAGCCGATTCATCCCTTATCAATATAACTCGGTGGATTAACTCTTTAATCGATTCTACTTTTAGAACTCTTGGTCGATAAAATTACATTAATATTTATCTTTAGCCCAAAACACATCCGACAATGGTCGAGAATACTTTTGTTGAGTTCAACCTAAATTTCGAATAAATGTGTCCATGATCCAAATCCACATTAACTTGGGCACGGTGTAGCCGATTCATCCCTTATCAACATGAATTCGGTGGATAGACATTTATCACCCACTTCCCCTACGTAACAAGGTTTGTACCCCGGTTTGGCCGAGCGCACTCCCTCACGAAATAGGTTTTCATGGTTTCTACTTTTTGGTAAGGCTAAGTCTCAATTGTTTATTTTAGCGAGAGGTCATGTCAATTTATTATCTATCACGTTTTAAGTAAACTAAAGCGGTGAACTACGATAATTGTAATTGACACAGTAGATAAACTCGATTTAAAATGCATGTTTAGTTATGACGATTTAGCGATGCATGTAACATATAAATAAAATGCAAAGCATAAAAAAAATCCTAGTATATTTATCGGTTTTCATGGATTTGCGTGATTACAACTTGTTAAAATCACAATAATTACATAAATTCATATTTATGTACAAGTTAATTACCCTAACCTTCTTAGGACTCAAAAATTAGTCTCCACTAATATTTTGACAATAATTAAACTTGATTTCTTTACATTGTTCATAAATGCACCCAAAAATACAAAATTATGCTATAAACTTCAAATTAAATTATAAAAATTTCAAATAATTTCGAAATTTGAAATTTAAACTCATGAACATTCTGGAAAAATACCATGACACTCATAATATTCAAAACATAGGTTAAAAATTTCGAAAATTTACCGAGAAAAACAATGTTGCGATTTATCGGTTTTAACAATTATGACCATAAAAATATGAGAAAAATTATTTTTATCAACTTTTCACTTTTAGATCTGAAATATATGATAAAATGAAACATGTGACGTTTTTCCTTTAGTCATGAAGTATGTTTTAGCATTATTACTAATTATAGTCACTATTTATGTGATTTTTCATCAAAAATTCATAAATCATGCATAAAGACTTCATTATAGCCAAATATTTTACACACATCTTGTAAATTTTCATGTGACAACATACTAAATTTCCATGACCAGATTCGAAATATAACTCATATTAACCTATTTACCCATTTAAATACGATTTTAACTTAAAAATCCATATTTCGAGCAAAACAACTCATTTTAACATGAAAATTTACAGGCCATCAGTAGATAATATATGTGAAAACATTTCCAAAAAACACTGAAAAATTCAAAGTTTAGCTATTTTTCGTCCAAAAATGACATTTTTATCATAAAAATCACATTTTAATGCCAATAATATATAAAATGAACAATAAAATCCATGAATAAACCAAAATGTCCTAAAAATCACTTAGGACCAGAAACTTTTGACATGCAAGGTTATTTTTAGGTTTATCTTCATAAATCCAAATTAATTAGTTTTGTATATTAATCTTATAACTCGGAAAAACCAAAACCGATTTGCATGCAAACAACCTAAGGCTCTTGATACGTGCCTAATGTATAGTCTTTTTAGCCTATTTCAGCACGTATTTCTATGCATTTCTATACTGTTTTTATGGTATTTTGCCCCGAATTGGCTACTTTGGTGTATTTTGTCCTTTTTGTAGGAATGATCGCGAAAGTAGTGGAACCACACTCCTTTTTGTCCTTTTTGTATGCATTTAGAGGAGACGGGATTGTCCCAGAGTGAGATGCTGCACTTGGAAGCGTCATGGCACGCATTACGAGACACTTGGGTGAAGACGTGAGCTGAAATGAAGACAAAATCGATCGATCATTTGTTTGCTCGTCGATCGAGTGGTTTCTAGACCCCCTGATGGTCGATCGAATTGTTCCTCAGTCGATCGAGTAAGCTGCACAAGACCAAGTCCTCGATCGAGTAACCATTTGGTCGATCGAGTGACTTTCGTTGAGAAGATGGTCGATCGAGTGGTTTAATCCACTCGATCGAGTGGTTTTTATGGGCATGGGCTTTTAATTAGTCCGTGTGATGTTTATTTCCGCAAGTTTTAGTTTCTTTTCTATTTAAACCTATGGGAATTAGGTTAATAGACATCTCTGATCTTAATCTTTTATCTAGTTTTTACTCTATTTTTCACGGAAGAAAAACCTTACTACGTTGCTTTTATTCTTCACTGCTACTTTACTTCGGGGTTATTATTGCTCGGATTCAGTTGTTCTTTACGCCGGATTCGCACTGATTGTAATCCTTTCTCTCTCTTTATTAATAATAATCATTTGTTTGCTTTAATTTCTCATTGTGTTCTTACTTCTCTCTGCCCTAATTTTCATTATTGCAAGTTTTAGTTTATTCATTATGTTTTCTGCTGGAAATTTATGTGCTGTTAGTTTAATTACCGATATGAGTAGCTAAACTCCCTTCATGTTGGGATTAGGGAATCTGCGGTAGAAAGATGACGATTTAGTAGATGAATTAGACGAATTAATCACGAGACTCTGTCACTATAGCAATTTAACTGTAATTCCCGACCTAGTTGAGTGCACGCTTCTATGTCACCCATTAAACTGGCTAAAATTAATCCTGGATCGAAAGATTGGACTAAATAGGCCTGTTATAAACAGTAGACTACCCTAATGAGGACGAAAGTTAAGTTAGTGGTATTTTAGGATAGAAAGTGGACCGAAAGGACCTTTTAACATCCGTCCCACATTAGTTCGTCTGAGTCATTTACACCTGAGTCATTGGACTACCGTAGTGAACCGAAATCCCGACATGTCCCTCTCTTCTTGATAGTTTAATCGTTTTTATTGCCTTTACTGCTCTTTATTTTAATTCTCTTCCTTCCAACTTCGTAGATTAGAACCAATTTCAAACAAACCCCCAATTGTTACCATAGGATTTGAAATAGACAGCTACAATTACGTTACCTCCCTGTGGATTCGATACTCGACTGCCTCTCCTACATTTTAGTTGAGACCGTTAGGTTTTATCTTTGATAGGGTTGCGATAGCCGTGTCAAATTTTGGCGTCGTTGCCGGGAAGGCAATTGTTCAAATTATTAGTTGCTTTATTTTTAGTCCTTTTCAGTCTAAGGGAGACCCGTTCCTTGGACTATTCTTATTTTCTGTTGTAGTTTCTTCTTATGCGCAGGTCGCAAGGTGGTCCACTACTACCATTCGATCCTGATATTGAAAGATCTCTGCACGTAAAGAGGAGATTTTTTCAAGATCAACAGTTAGAGGAAGAGTCTAGTTCTCGTTCCAACTTTTACGAGAACGAACTGTTCGAGGACAACCCACCGTCTTCTCCAGTTTCTAATTCATCAGTTGAAACCGTTATTTTTCCAGACTTTCCCGAAATGGCCGAAGAAGCGACCATTGCAGTCATTCGAACCCACGGTGAGGATCTTTACAAGGGGTTCGAGCTATCGGGAAGCTCGGAAATTCGAGCCGAAACCCTCTTACCTTAATATGGTTGAGAAGAATCAGTTCGGTGGGGCGCAAACGAAGATGCGGCAAAGCACATGGAGACTTTTATTGATTATTTTGCTTTCCATACCCCCACCTGCTGGCGTGACAGCTGATCAGATAAAAGAAACCATGTTCATCTTCTCACTCCGCGATGCTGCGAGGGAGTGGTATTGGGACTTGGACCGAGCTGCTCACGGCATAGCTGATTGGAATTCATTGGCTTTAGCGTTTTATAAGAAGTATTTTTGTGCATCGAGAACTATTTCCATTAGAGCTCAGATAACGAGCTTCAAACAAGGGCCCGACGAGAATTTTCACGAGGCATGGGTTCGATTTAAGAAGCTAGTGCGTACCATACCGCACCATGGTTTCGAAAAATGGAGCATGTGCAATCATTTCTATAATGGTCTGTATGATGATCAGAGGGCTATTTTGGATGCTGCAGCCAATGGTCGATTTGCTGAAAACTTGGGAGCAACCAAGGGGTGGAAGATCATAGACGATTTGGCCATACATAAGGCTGAATATGGGAACTCGAGAGGAAATCAAAGAAGAGCCGCTGAATCTTCTTTCGTCATTTGCGCTTGAAGCTCTTCTCGCAAGGTTTGACAAGTATGAGCTAGGAGGAGCCTCCAAGGGAGGGATGTATCAGGTTAATGCTATGACAGACGGACCCTTCGTCTGTAGAAGATGTGGAGGAGAGGGGCATGTCTCAGATCATTGTCCGAGTCCTTTTGAGCAATGCGCTGCCTTTCAACATTACAGGCAGAACAACAGTTACTACGAGCCGAATGTCCACCCCAATTTGAGGTGGAGTAGTCAGAATGTACTCAATCCCACTGCCCCTCCGCATCAGCCGTACATTCCTCCACACAAGAATCAACAGGGCTCTCAGAAGCCTCCTTCTTTCAACCCTCCTAACCAAGGTGCATCATCTTCTAGTGGGGTGAGTGAAATGGGTGAGCTTAAGTCCATGATGCAAGCCATATCGAAGCAATTGCAAATTTGAATGATCAACAAAATCAACAGCAAAACGCGTCATATAAGGCACTTGAGACTCAAGTTGCCCAACTTGCTGCAAATCAATCCTCGAGAAAGCCGGGTCAATTACCGACTCAAAATGAGAAGAATCCACACGAGACGGTAAATCTGATAGAATTGAGAAGCGGTCTTTCTTATGAGGGACCAGAAGTGAAGCAATCAGACCCTAGGGGAGCCATTGCGATGGTGAACGATTAATCTTGTCGAGAAAAAGGACTCACGACAAAGGAACTACTCGATCGACTGAAGACTGGTGTTCGATCGAGCGGAATTGAGGATGATAGTGGTCGATCGAGTGATTTTTCCATTCGATCGAGTGAACAGGAAGAACAAATTGGTCGATCGAGTAGAATTCCTACTCGATCGAATGAATCAGATGATGAGGTTAGTCGATCGAGTGGGAAGTTTGCTCGATCGACTACTGTTGAAGAAGGAACTGCTCGATCGACTGAAGAAGTTGATCGATCGAGTGGTATTGACGACGGAAAGCTTATACGAGAGCCTGCTAGTGCTCGTTTAAGCGAGAAATCACCGGAAAGACCTCGTTCGAGAGGTAAGAAGCGTCCAAAGGATACTGAACTTGCACCGGAAGACACTTTGGAAGCGAGAAACAAGGGACTCGAGATACCAATCACGGTTCCCTTCCCGAGGCGGCTGCAGAATACCAAAGTTAATCAACAATTTGGCAAATTTGTCGAACTTTTGAAGAGCTTGGAAGTCTCCGTGCCGTTCATTGAATTGCTGACCAAGGTACCCTCTTATTTAGAATTTATGAAAGAAATTTTACCACGTAAGAGGACTATTAATGACAGTGAGACCGTAGCTTTGACTGAGGTGGGGTCAGCCCTATTTCAAAATAAGTTACCCCCTAAGCAATCAGACCCGGGAAGTTTTTCAATTCCGTGTCATATCGGTATGCAGTTGATTGATAATGCGCTATGCGATTTAGGCGCTAGCGTAAGTGTCCTACCTTTGTCTCTGGCTAAGAGACTTGGTTTGACAAAACTGAGTTGCACCAACATGACTGTCCAGATGGCCGACCGTAGTCTATCACGGCCATTAGGCATAGTAGAAGACGTACCTGTTCAGATCGGGAAGTTCTTTATTCCCGTTGATTTCGTTGTCTTAGACATCCCCGAAGATGCACACACCCTATTATTTTAGGGAGACCATTTCTATCCACTGCCCGTGCAATGATAGACGTCAGGGGGAAGACTTTGACCTTTCAGGTAGGGGATGAGGAGCTGATTTTTCATCAGTCCAAGTTCCGGAGAGCTCCCATGCAAGCCCAGCCTTGCAATGCTCTCTCTTCTATTGTTCCTATTATTGACACTCCAAATGAAAGTTTGGAGGATTGTGCTGCTATTGTTAACCCTCCACCTCAGATTGAGAGCAAAAAGGAGGAAAGTTCGTCTGTTTTCCTTACTGCAGGTACAGATGAAAGCAAGGATGGGGCTGTCAAGGGACATGGTGCAACCATTATCAATCAAATTGGAAGCAAGGATGCCAAAGAAGATGACAAAGGAGCAAGGACGAAGCAAGTTCGAACCTACATAGACTGGAATTACATTCCTCCTACTGTCTCAAAGGATAATTCAAGCTCATGGAAGATGAAGAGGACAGTCAGCGTTGTTGAGGTGACGTCCTCCAGTCAGAAGCCCACGAAGGGGCTACTGAAATTTGAAGGGAATTAAACGGGGAAATGCCCCGTGTAACACCTTGTAATAGACAATTTTTGAATTTCTTTTAACTTTGTTTTATTGCGTTTTAATTAGGACAATTAGTTTAGACAATTTTTAGCATAGACGTAAGACTATAGACTGTGTTTCTTGCATATTTGGTATTTTGGGAAACTCTTGGACGTGTTTTTATGCAGGTTTGGGGAAGTTTCACGCAATTCGAGGGAGAAAAGACGAAATTCAAGAGCCTACAAGAGGAAAGTCCTCGATCGAGTACTTTTTGTACTCGATCGAGTAGTTCGTGTACTCGATCGAGAAAAGCCAAAGGGGCAGCTGGTCGATCGAGTGGATGTTCATCGATCGAGCAACAGGGACATCAAAAGTCCTCGATCGAGTGAATTAAAATCACTCGATCGAGTGAAATGAACAGGACACGGGAGTTTTCTAAACTTAAACTCTTAATTTCCTTTTCTATTTCACTTTCTTCCCTAATTCCGTCTAACCCTTCCCCCTAATTGCGATTTCAACTCCACAAAATCCCCAATTTCTTGCCCAAATCACCAAATTCGTCACCTATATTTCATTGCTAGCATATTAATCTTCAATAGCCCCTTGATTTCCCCTCTATTTGTGTCCATTTTCACGGTTTAAAAAGGGATTTAGGGTTTGCGGGTTTTTCGACTGAAATCCGCCTTTTTTTGCTTGTTTACTTGAGGATTAATTGCATTTGTAGGTTCATCATCATCAAGTAAGTGTTTCATTCACCCTCTTTGTATTTTATCTTCGATTAATTCGAATTTCATGAGGTGATTTTGAACAAGGGTTTCGAAAATCCATGTCTAGTCGAATTTTTTTCGATTTAATTGTGTTTATATGCCCTGATTTAGCTTGCTTGATGACTATATCCCAATTCCTCGCTGTTGTTACATGTTTGATTCGAAATTTGCGCGAAATTTCCGCGATTAGGGCTTCTAAGTCGAATTTTTCGACTGTCAGACGGTCTACATGCTTTCATGCTTTGTCTAACTTCAGTTCTTGCTTACTTGCTGCTGTTGTTAACTGTTTTCATGCTTTCCGTCCCCTTTCGCCATTACTTCTTTGTGAACTATTGGGAAATCATGTTACGTGAGTCGAATTTTTCGATTTCGCTAGGAGTCTTATATGTTGCCATATGCAGTTCTCATGCTAGCTTTAGTCTCCATTAGCAGTCATTACATTGTCAATTTATCATCACTCACGTACTGTATTCCGAATTTCAGAGGAATTGTTGGATTTTATCTGCTGTACGTCGAATTTTTCAACTGATAGGGCCTTTATGTGCTGTCACATGTTGGTTAACGTGTTGTTTTAACCACGGTTAGCAGCCGTTTTTTCTTATCATGCCCTTTATCATTTTGCAGGATGGATACTAGTTCTTTACCTTCTACTAGTACCACCTCCAATCCGTCCTTGAGCGAGTCGGTGGCCCCTGCTGTTGCCACTAGCTCCGCCTTAGTCACCACCTGCAGCCTTGTTTGTTGTTTCTACGCCGCTGGCCGTTCTCCATCTTTGGGTCGAGGAGCCACGCCTCGTTTCCCGACGCCTGGCATGCTGCC
Organism: Silene latifolia; assembly: GCF_048544455.1. NCBI lineage: Eukaryota > Viridiplantae > Streptophyta > Magnoliopsida > Caryophyllales > Caryophyllaceae > Silene > Silene latifolia. The sequence goes on from NC_133536.1 coordinate 72,624,069, forward strand.
ACCTAGGCCGAGTCAGCCGGCTAGCCACCTAGCCATTACTTCCACCCTTTCCGAGAGGTCGTTACGGGAGAGGTCGCTCTCACCCCTTTACCAGGGATGCCCACGGTACGTTTCGCTTCCGCGGATCACCGGACTCGGTTATCCGCTTTGCTTCGTTGCCTCTCTCCTCTACCCGTTTCATTGCACGGACTGACCTAGAGACCTTAGGAATTTATGAGGAGGTATGTAGTTTGTTGAACGGGACGGGTATGTCGGGTCTGATTACCATGCAGGAAGCTGCTATTCGTATCCCTACATACGAGTTTTTCAGCTCCTACTCTTTTGACACCGACTCTTACGATGCCAACCACTCTAGCCCTTGCATTCACTTCCGACTCCGCAATGAGTCGCACCATTGGACTTTGGCCAGGTTTGGGGAGGTTCTTGGCCTCGTTAGTGACGGCCTCATCGACCCACCTCGGGATCTCCTTCAGCCGCTTTGGGCTGCACTTTCTCACACTCCTTACCCCACGCGGAAGGGAGCTCACGTTCACTTACCTGCTCCCCGTTACTTTTTGCGACTGATAGGAGAGACCATCTTTGGGCGACCTGAGCCCAATAACGTGACCAACACTGAGCTAGCGATTCTCGCGGGGTACCTTAACATTGACTACGGTACCCCGTTTGTTCTAAACATTGCTTACTTGATAGCTCAGCATTGGAACGGAATTGGGACGAGGGTCAAGACCTCTGTTGTCTGCGGCGGGTTAGTGACTAGGATTGCCCGCCATCTCTACCCCACTGAGCCTGGACTTACTGCGCCTCAAAAGCAGTCTTACCTTGACTTAGCTGCCATGGTTGACTTCGCCTGGTTCCCGAAGAAGGGCGCGAGGACGTGGAAGATTTGTGGTTCCACGTCTGTTACCTTGCCGTGCCCTACCCTTCCTCCACTTTTACCGCTCCCGACTGCTGCTCAGGGAACGAGGCCACCTCCACCCACTTACCACCTTACCTTCACCCCTACTTCTTCTTCTAGGAAGAGGAAGCGGGAGGCCGGAGAGTCATCTAGCCCTCAGGTTCAGACTCCGGCTCAGACTGGACCCACACAGACTCCCACGCCTACACCTTCACTCACTCCTCCTCCTTCTGGTTCGGCCTTTCCGGCCAATTTTGTTTGCCTTCCTGTTTTAGGGGCGCCCGAGGTCATGGACCAAGGGCGTCGTGATGCCTTGCTTCTGGATATGTGCAGGTACATTTCCGAGATGAGACGGGATATGGCCTTGGCTGTATTCCCGCTCTACGAGTTCCATATCCGAGCACGGCGACCGATTCCAGCAGGGTGGCCGCATCCCTCCTTCTACCGATACCCAGAGGGTGGGAACCCTCCACTCCCTTCTGACTCAGAGGACGAGGCGGAGGAGACACCGGTAGCACGAGAGGTGCGGTTGCGGGCTGAGTAGGCGGCACAGCGAGCTGCCAGAGAGGAGGCGAGCGATCCCCCGTTCACACCAGGTCCGGAGGATGTGGGAGGAGATGACGATTAGCGGTTCCCCTAGTTTGTTGCTGGTTTGGGGCAACCGTCTTGTTGAGTCGGAGTACCAGGGAGATGGCGGTGCCGACGACGACGAGTAGCTACTGGTCTACTCACTTCCCCAGTTTTCTGGCTGGTTTGGGGAAGTTCGCGTTTTGTATGTTTTCTTACTCTTTTATTTTGTCTTCTTTATTTATTGCTTTTATTTTATTTGTTGGTTGTATATTCCCGATCCCCCATATTTCTGCTGGTGTATGCTGGAGGACAACGAGGGCGTTGTCCGTTTTGGTTTGGGGAGGGTATTGCATCCTTTCTAGTCTGCATCTGCATTTGTTTTGCATTCACGTTTAATTTTTTAGTTTGCATTGTTGTTTATTTTCAATAAAAATCCAAAACTCCAAAAAATTAGAATATTTCAAAAAATCCAAAAACATTTCACGTTTATTTTTGCATATAGGTTGAGTCGGAACGGTAGATTCCCGTGATGAAATTGCACTATAACTTGTCATTTTACTTGAGCCTTGCACCTTTATTGATAGTTATTAGCTTTGTCATACGCATAATCTACGAATTTTTGTTCAAAAATAAGCTGACTGTTTAGACTTGACCTATAAACTGGCAAACTACTTAAAAATTCTGGGTTTTTAGAGCCACAACTGGTGCCATTCATGACGAGTTCATTAGGAATTTTGAGAGTAGTACTCCTTGCATAGCATGTTCATCTCATTTGCACATTAATGACATTCAATTTCTCGTCAAGTGCACATATTCGGGTTTGTGGTTGGTGTCACATGCAGGGAGGGTCTTGCGAATTCCCCTTTCTTTATATCTTTCACCCATTTAGCTCCACATTAGCCAAAACTTGCCTTTTTGACCCATTAGCTACATTCCAAACTAAGCCTGCCCAGTCAAGCTAGTTAGTATGTCCTTTTGTGGTATGTTTTCCATTGCAGTTTGGTCCGTAATTCTTGTTTGGAGTTGGTGTTTGTATTAAGGAAGGAGGAAAGAAAAAAAAAGTGTTGAAAAAAAAGAGAAAGAAAGAAAACGTTAAAGAAAAGAAAAAGAAAAAAAAATATATGAAAAAACAGAAAAAAAAAGAGTTGGAACGAAAAAAAAAAAGAAAGAAAAAAATTTGTGAAAACAGTTGTGCATTCTTGTCAGAGTTGAGAAGATGTTTGAAGACGTACAATCGAAGAGGGTTGTTTGTTTCAGTCAGTTGTTTCAGACGGTGCTTTTAAAAAGGGAAGTTTGTGACCGTCTGACTCCTCCGTTCTATCCCATATTTTTTTGAGGAGATTGTGCTTTGAGTCTAGTGAGTTTTGTGCCAAGTGAAGGGCACTTGTACTTAGTTTTTTCAGTCAGTTGAGATCCGGATGGTTTCATTATGGTCTTGTTAGGAACTAGCTTGACGCTTTTACCTCCACTTTTCCATAACTAGTTTTGCCTTTTCTCACCTGAACCTCACTATTCCCATATTATTTGCAAACCCTCGGCTGTAACGGACATTATCGGTTGGAATTTGTGCATTAGTACTTGAGTTGTCTTTCATTTTTGTTGCATGCATGCTATGTAGGTCGCAGTTAGGTGAGTGACTGTCTTTTCTTCTCTCTTTTACATAATACATTTGCCCTTTGCTTCATGAGAGAAGAGTGACCACGTGAGAGTCTAGTTTTGTTGGTCTTGCAAGGTCGATAGGTCAGCTTTATTTACGAAACGACTTATAATTCGTTTGCGTATTGACTGCTTGGCTTTAATCGTTGATTTTTGTTGCATTAAATTGGTTCAAGTAGACAAGTTGAGCTAGCTCTGAGTTATCATTTCCGTTCCATTAGTTTAGTTTTTGAGTTTACTCGAGGGCGAGTAAAGGTTTGGTTTGGGGAGATTTGATACGTGCCTAATGTATAGTCTTTTTAGCCTATTTCAGCACGTATTTCTATGCATTTCTATACTGTTTTTATGGTATTTTACCCCGAATTGGCTACTTTGGTGTATTTTGTCCTTTTTGTAGGAATGATCGCGAAAGTAGTGGAACCACACTCCTTTTTGTCCTTTTTGCATGCATTTAGAGGAGACGAGATTGTCCCAGAGTGAGATGCTGCACTTGGAAGCGTCATGGCACGCATTACGAGACACTTGGGTGAAGACGTGAGCTGAAATGAAGACAAAATCAGTCGATCGAGCTGTTTGCTGGTCGATCGAGTGGTTTCTAGACCCCATGATGGTCGATCGAATTGTTCCTCAGTCGATCGAGTAAGCTGCACAAGACCAAGTCCTCGATCGAGTAACCATTTGGTCGATCGAGTGACTTTCGTTGAGAAGATGGTCGATCGAGTGGTTGAATCCACTCGATCGAGTTGTTTTTATGGGCATGGGCTTTTAATTAGTCCGTGTGATGTTTATTTCCGCAAGTTTTAGTTTCTTTTCTATTTAAACCTATGGGAATTAGGTTAATAGACATCCCTGATCTTAATCTTTTATCTAGTTTTTACTCTATTTTTCACGGTAGAAAAACCTTACTACGTTGCTTTTATTCTTCACTGCTACTTTACTTCGGGGTTATTATTGCTCAGATTCAGTTGTTCTTTATGCCGGATTCGCACTGATTGTAATCCTTTCTCTCTCTTTATTAATAATAATCATTTGTTTGCTTTAATTTCTCATTGTGTTCTTACTTCTCTCTGCCCTAATTTTCATTATTGCAAGTTTTAGTTTATTCATTATGTTTTCTGCTGGAAATTTATCTGCTGTTAGTTTAATTACCGATATGAGTAGCTAAACTCCCTTCATGTTGGGATTAGGGAATCTGCGGTAGAAAGATGACGATTTAGTAGATGAATTAGACGAATTAATCACGAGACTCTGTCACTATAGCAATTTAACTGTAATTCCCGACCTAGTTGAGTGCACGCTTCTATGTCACCCATTAAACTGGCTAAAATTAAACCTGGATCGAAAGATTGGACTAAATAGGCCTGCTATAAACAGTAGACTACCCTAATGAGGACGAAAGTTAAGTTAGTGGTATTTTAGGATAGAAAGTGGACCGAAAGGACCTTTTAACATCCGTCCCACATTAGTTCGTCTGAGTCATTTACAGCTGAGTCATTGGACTACCGTAGTGAACCGAAATCCCGACATGTCCCTCTCTTCTTGATAGTTTAATCGTTTTTATTGCCTTTACTGCTCTTTATTTTAATTCTCTTCCTTCCAACTTCATAGATTAGAACCAATTTCAAACAAACCCCCAATTGTTACCATAGGATTAGAAATAGACAGCTACAATTACGTTACCTCCCTGTGGATTCGATACTCGACTGCCTCTGCTACATTTTAGTTGAGACCGTTAGGTTTTATCTTTGATAGGGTTGCGATAGCCGTGTCAGCTCTGATACCTCTTGTTGGATTCATTAATCTCATTAATTTACATATTCATATATGAAATAATTTATTTAGTCATAAAATAAATGATAGATCTTATGCATGCAAACTAAAACAAGATAAGAGAAGAAATCGTCTTTCTTACTTTGGGATTTCGGATATAAGGGCACCAACAAGATCTCCTTCTTGTTAGTTCTTGAGCTTCCTATAATGGATGAACAAAAGGTCCAAAATAGAACCTCTCCCAAAAGTATATACCCAAGGAAACCTCTTAATAACTAACATTATTATGATCTAGTAATAATATAAGTCTTACTATAAAAATTGACACAAAAATATTTTGTATTTCCTCTTGAATATTTTCGGCCAAGAGGGGAGATTTTGTGAGGTTTTATTTTTCTAAGTTTTCACAAATTATAGAGAGAAATCACTATTTTCTTACACTAGAAAAATGTATTATGAAAGAGTGAATAATAATGGAGAAAAACACTTAGCTTTTTCTCATCGAAACCGGTTGGAGGGGGAAGGAGAGACCAATGCATGGTCTTGTGTTCTTCTCAAGACAAAACTAGGCATGCATGGCTAGTCATTAGGCTTTAATCATCATGTTTTCCACTTAAAATAAAAACACAATATATTCCTTAAAACTCCCTCCATTTTCGGCACATATATAAAATGGGAGGTCCATTTTATTTTTGTCATTTGTCAATTGTAACATATGTGACATGTTACTTGACATATGAAATTGTAATGTATTTTTAACATATTAAAAATCAACATACTCATAAAATATGTCATATACAAAATCGACTAGTAATTCGTAATTAATTGTGCCAAAACGGTTTATCAAATTATAAATTACAACGTCTTGTATTTATGATAAATTATTCATTCAATTTGAATTTCAATTGTTTCGTAAACAATAATTTTATCTAAGTAATAGAACAATTCGATTACTTAGACCGTATCTCATTTAATCAAATTAGAATAAGACACGTTAACTTTACTCACAAAATCATCCGTCAATTTTATACAATTTAATTAACTCGTATCGGCATACGATTAATTAAATAATCAATTAAGATTATTTCCCTATAGGTATGACCTAAGGGGATCAACTGATCACCACCGTCGCACGACAGTAATTTCAAACTCTAGTCAGCCAATCATTACCGATATGTGTGGACCAGTTGACTGTAAAATATTACATCCCACATGTATTCTTAAAATGAGATTTAAACATGTGATCATCATGATCGACAGTTGTGATCGCATTATTGTCGGGGGACACTTATTCCAACAGAATTATTGTCAAAAATTGAGTGATGACTAATTTGCGAGTCCTAAGAGTGTTAGGATAATTAACTTGAGCTTAAATTTGATTTAAATATTGATTTGTGATTTTAAAAAGGTATTATCACGCATTTCTATAAAACCGGGTTGTATAAACGATATAAGTTAAATAGGGTGATTTGGCACATAATTTGGCATGATCGACACATATTATATTGCTGCATATTTCAATTGTTGAATGTCTTTTATAATTTTGAATTATGTAATTTTATCTAGTATGGCTTTAGTTTTAATCGATATTACCCGTAATGAAAGGGAATATTGATTCAGTTGTAATTTAATGTGATCTCGTATCACTTTTATTTTTAGTAGTTTTTCATATTACAAATGTATATTAGGAATACCTTTGTATTTTTATTATTATTTTTAATCATGGAGTTTCTTCAAGACGGTGCCATTCGGAAAAGTGTTCCGACGAAGACAGTGTTCTTGGGAGGCGCGCCACTTAAAGATTCAAGGGACCAAAGGAGTTGGTTTCTGAATATGTAATCGATTATTTGATTTTCTAATTTAGGAAGGCCATACTAGGAATTTATTATTATTGCTTTGCATTTATTTTAATATGTTGCATGCATTGCCAAATCGCCATAACAACACATGCATATAATATCGAGTCATCGACCGTGTCAATTATAATTATCGTAGTTCACCGCTTTAGTTCACTTAAAACCTGATAGATAATAAATTGACAAGACCTCTCACTAAATAATAATTGAGAATTAGCCTTACCAAATAGTAGAAACCATGAGTCCCAATTTCATAAGGAAGTAGGCTCGGCTCACCGGGGTGCTAAACTTGTTACGTTGGGTAAGTGGGTAATAAAATGTTATTACATCAAAATTTGGATTGAGCTTAACGGAAGTATTCGTGACCGTAGTCGCATGTGTTCCCGGCTAAAGATAAATATTAAAGTAATTTTTATCGACCGAGAGTTCTAGAAGTAGAATCGATTAAAGTGTTAATCCACCGAATTATATTAATCAGGGATGAATTGGCTCACCGTGCCCAAGTTAATATGAATTTGGATCTCGGAATCATTTATGATAGTTGGGTAGAGGTCACTATATAAATGCTAAAACTTGTTTAAAGTGTTTACAAGTTTGATTAAAATGACAAATGTTAATATTTCCTTTACCTCCATGTTTGTAGTTTATATATATCGCAATGGATCCTACACATGCAACAACACCAATTACCATTGAGTCTTATCATAACTTATTTGACGAAATTTGCTCCAACAACAATCTCGATACTACTAGAGAGATTCATTTTGGGATCGGTTCCGATGGAAACCTTAATTTCATTACTTCCTCCATACCTCCTACTATGACTAGGTCTTTTGTAAATGTGACTCGGGTAGACCGTATCACTAAATTTATGGGATCCTTATCTTTGGAAGAAAGGGATGCCGAAACTAGTGGGAGTCCTAACAAGCAAGTTCTTGCAACTAAAGGGAAATGGTTCAAACGGAAGGGAAAGAAAAGTAGAAAATTCAACAATGGAAACAAGATGGCTAGTGGGACTACCAAAGGAGCCAAAGTTGATGATGAATGCCATTATTGTCAGGTTATGGGACATTGGATGAGGAATTGCCCCATATATTTGGGAAATATTAGGGATGGACTTGTTATTCCACTTGGTAAAATTCCTTCTGAAATTTATGTTATTGATGTAAATTTCACTTCCACCACAACATGGGTATTAGATACCGGTTGCAGTTCTCACCTTTGTAATAATTTACAGGGGCTAAGAAACGTGAAAAAGCTGAACAAGGGCGATGTTGATCTCCGACTTGGGAATGGAGCTAGGGTAGCGGCCACATCCAATGGTACTTATGTACCTTTGTAATAATTTACAGGTGATTATATTATAAACCAAACTAGAATGACACATCATGTAGATGATGTAAGACTCAAATTGGTAACCCAAGATTAAACCTTAAATTCAGGAATGATAAACGCAAGGAGTTATCGAGTACTCTTGAAACCATTAGATTGTTAATCTTATGGTATATGCGTATCTTGTATTCAGAGCAAGATGTCTCGTGCTTTTTGGTTGAAAAGGAGATCGAGGTTGTAAATCATTGATCCAAAATAGGTTGATCATTTTCTTTTACCAACGATTTAAGTTGACGCTAATGTGTTCACCTAATAAGGTAAATAGAGAAATCTTTGAAGAAGTTCAAAGAGTTCGAGGAATCACGATTTAGTCGTGATGGGATTATCAAAGTGAAGACTTTGATATAAGCCAAAGGAAATGTGATATAGTATCACAAATTAATCTCTCTTAACACACATTATGGGATAATGTGTGGTTAGATAAGAAATCAAACGCTATTCAATATGGTTTGGACTTCAATCAAGTTACTTTGAGTTACTTGATCCTTTTGGGGATTTTATCATTTTGTCTAAATTATTTTTCCACTAAATTTAAAACGAATCATATGAGATATGAAATGGTAGAGTACCCTGTTTGTAAGTTTTCAAAAGAAACAAATGCCCATTTTTCCTTACTATAATCACGAGTACAACGGGATTGTGGCTCGTGAAGCTGTCTTTCTAGAATACAAGTTTATTTCTAGAAGACAGAGTGGGAGAAATTATTCAAGAGCCACAAAGAATGTTATGTCGCAAGAAACTGGTCTTTCTTGGCTACATGAGACGTTTTAGACGTTTTGTGTAAAACGTTGTTTCTTCAAAACCTAGGAGGTTAAAGTCATCACTTGTTGAAGATGATGAATTAGTGTTACTTTTAGAAAGTAAAGAGCTTGCAACTTACAAAGAAATTGTTTGATTGAAGTTGATTACTTCTGGAAAGTAATGAACATATGACTTACATAAGAGTGTTTAAGTCACAACTCAATACAAGGCTTAGAGCCATGAAAATCCGAAATAAATTCCAAGTGAATTTTTAGATATCAAAGCTTGATTGGTTGCAAAGGGTTTTGCACTAGTTGAAATGCTTAAGTCTATTTGGATCTTTTTAGGGATTGTGTTTCATTATGAGATATATATAGCGAGTGAATCTAAAACCCACTTCTTCAATTAGAAGGAATGTATTCAATACATGTCTTGAGTTTTGTAGATTCTTGCAATCCTAAGATAATGTGAAACTTAAGAGAGGGTCTTGAGTAGGACATCAATGAGTTGGAATCAATGATTTGATCATGGTATAAAAAAAAAAAAATTCCCGATAAGTCGAGAAGTTGTGTTTATACATGGAGTTTAGTGGGAGTTATGGTAATTTTTAATTAGTCTAATATGTGGATGACATATTGATCACTGGGAATGATTTAAAACTTGGAGATATATAATACACCTTTAATATCCTGATTTATAGAGATAAATCTACATGATATTAGTGTCAAATAAGGAGTCTTATGTTGATAAGATTCATGACTAGTTCAATCGAATTGAACATATTTGATTGATTCCATTTGCTTCCGCTGCCGAATCAATTAAATAGGAAATGATGTATAACACTTCATATACTTTGAGTATGATGAATTGTTTCAAATCGAATTTAAGTAATAGTTACCAAGTAAGCCATAAAGATTACCCTTAAGTGCTTGCAGAAGCATTAAGGATGTAATGCAAAGTGTTTTTGATGCAATTTTGTGTAAGGGTGTTACATAAATGACAATTGACAATTGAAATTGCGCGTGGTTTCCGACAAAACCATAATCAAAACACATTAGGATGGTTTAGGAACCATTATGGCTATGTTATTTAAGAAATAGATTTGCTAGAATCGTTCTAGGCAATAAAGAACAATGAGAAATATTTAAAACGGAAATTGAGTACACTTGCGATCATGAGATGTACAAGAGGATGGATCCCGCACACTGTGAAAACAGTGGGAGCCATTCTAAGGCTAGAGGGCCTATGTCTTGACTGGATCTCGACACGTACTTAGAAAGATTTATAATGTAAATGTATACATTACAAAGGAAAACGAGTATGTAGTAAGGTTGAGTAAGGTACAAGAAGTTGATAAAACCTACTAACCAAAGCCTTTTCATAGGCTTAACATGATGAGTCATGTCATTTCAATTGGATTGAGATGAATAAATACATACAAGATCAAATTAGATTATAGAATATGAAATAGTAATCAGGCATTGACTATTCATATGTGATAATCGCATTTTTCGTTCGAGTTTTACTTTAAAACTCTTTTATTATACTTTGTTACATACAAACGGGTTGTATGACGATATTGAACCCCGTTAAAGTGAACCCGGATTAACATAGTATTCGCCCGTAGTCACTTGTATGAGGTGACGTCTCGAAGTGACTAGAGTGTGATGCGATTGATGACAAGTTCAGTGCCATACAGTCATGTGAGATGACTAGTCGATCACATAGGCAGACTGTTAGGAACACTTTGTCGGGCAGTGACCGCTTATAGAGTTCTGGCAATTTATATAGCCTGGTCGTGGCGAGAGCTACTATAGTATTCTAATGAGTCGATTCTTTTGACTAAAGACTGTTCGCTTAAGATGGCACAGTTTCAGATTAGCTTTGATTTATGTTACTACGACCTTCGTAAATGGGGTCAAATGGGCATATTTTGGGTTATGATGGTTGTGGCTAGTCGAAGGGAATAGTGCGATAGAAATTGTCCACCCCTTTGTCAGGGTTAAAACAATATCTCAGGGCCACTCGAGGAGTAATGAACTGGAAATGCGTGGCCACGCTCGGAAGGTATCTATGGTAGATAAATTCCGGTCAATCAGTTATTCTCCAGATCGAGGAAACCACTCTCGATATGATCACTTGCAAGTACGACCCAAAAGACACCTTGCATTGAGTGTGAGATAGTAATAGGACAAGAGAATTGGTGACGCACACTTGTCGAGGACAAGTGGGAGATTGTTGGAATATGTGTCCTCCGACAATAATGCGATCACAATTGTCGATCATATTGATCGCATGTTTAAATCTCATTTTAAGAATACGTAAGGGATGATTCATTTTATAGTCAACTGATCAACATTAATCGGTAACGATTGGCTTGCTAGAGTTTGACGTTACTGTCGTGGGACGGTGGTGGTCACACCTAAAGGATGATGCCCTTATCTGTAAAATTGATTAATTGTATGACGATACAAGTTGATCAATTCCTTAAAATTGAACAATTCATTTGTGAGAGAGAATATAATCATCTTATTGTAATGGGATTAAATAAGATTTATTTTAGTAATAAAATGCTTTGTTACTAAAATTGTTTATTGTTTGAGAAACAATAGAGATAAGAATGAATGGTTAATTATAATTACAAAATGTTGTGAATTATAATTATATGACCCATTTTATTTATGTGATCAAGTATTACTAGTCAATTTGTTATATGTAATTTAATTAATTTATAAAATGATATTTATGTGATAAATATGCATTAAATTAATTAATAACATGTATCATACTACATGTGACATATTGTGTGACAATTGACAAATTGACAAAATAAAATGGTAGTGCATTTTATATAGATGGACCGAAATAATGAGTGGAAAGGGTGTTAGTGGGTAAATTATTTTATGAGATAAAATAAGCTAATGATAACTGACCTACACCTAGCCTTACAAGCCTAAGGTATAGAAAAGAACAAAAGGAAAAGTGAAGGACCATATATTGGCCCTCCTCCTCACCAAAACTGGTGGCCATTTCTCTCATCAAGAGAGTTTTGTTCTCTTATGTTTTCTAATACACTCAACATACATGCAAACTCTCTCTTTTGTTCATCTTTCTCCAAAAATTAGAGAAATTATGATCAAATTGTTCATAAAAGATTACTAAAATTATTAATGTAATATATGAGTGTTAGTAATCAATTTTAAGGTAAACTACTAAACTAATATCTAGCTAATATTATTTAGTGGGGATATGGGATAATCTTGGGTGCAATCAAGAGGAGAATCTCTACTTTGGGATTTTTGGAGGATCATCCTAATATTCATTATAGCTCAAGAACTAACAAGTAGGAGATCTTGTTGGTGCCCATAATGGCCGAAATATTCATATGGTATGAATCGATTTTTCCTTACTCTTTTCTAGTTTTGCATGCATAAGATCTTTAAGTTTTTATGACTAAAATTTTAAACTAAAATATGTGATATTTAAAACATGATTTCCAACACCTAACACATGACTTCCTGAGTCCTTAGCATATGGGATGTGAGTTGTGTGGGTAACAGAAGTCTGGACAGGCCTATACTCCTGAACAACCTTTTTTGCTGTGGCAATTTTAGTAATCTTGCTATTGATTTTTGTGAATTTACACTTTTCTTTTGTATGCCCCAGCTTCCTAGAGCAGTGACAGTAGTGTGGCTACCATTCGTATATAATCCTTTGAGTCTTTTCTCCATGATAAGGGGAGTTAAGTTGGATAGTAGTAGGCAGTGCTCCAGCTACATCAACTTCCACTAACACCCTTGCAAAAGAAAGCTTATACTTGAATGTTGTTGGTAAATCAGCAAAAAGGGGCTTACCAACAACACTGGCCATTTTACTTAAAACCTTTTCAGACCACATAAAAGGATCCAAGTCCGGAAAAAGCACCCACGCAGGAACTGTGGAAACTGAATCCATTTCCTTTGAGAAAGATGGAGACCATTGCTTTAAAACCAACGTGCTTGTACCCATGTTCCATGGACCTCCTTTAAGAATTTCATTCATGTCCTGCTCCGAGAAGAATCGGAAACTGTACCGGCCTTTTTTATAATATCGTATTGGTAATTGTTGTTATATAATTGGTTATATGTGTTTGTCTGTGGTTCGCGAGGTGCGTCCTCGGCTGAGTAGAGTCACTTGCGGGAGTGGCTTCACGCCCTTGATTCGCCCTCTGTGGAACCCGCCACAAGAGGGGATGTGCATGTTAGAAATCTATATCTCATTATACAACATATTCTTATATGTTACAATTTAATTTAGTCATAAAATTAATTTAGATCTTATACATGCAAACACAAATAAATATAGAGAAGAAATCGTCATTCTTACATTGAGATTTCGGATCAAAGGGCACAAGTAAGATCTCCTTCTTACTTGTTCTTGAGCTCTCCTAATATGGATGAACACAGATTCAAGGATAGAATCTCTCCCAAAGATGAATACCCAGAGTAACCCCTTAAAAGATTAATATTATTAATACTACAACAATATTAATCTAAATAAAATCGACCCAAAATATTATTGGTACTCTTGTTTATTCGGCCAAGAGTAAGAAGGAATTTGGAGTTTTATCTCTTTTATTTTTCTTAAGATGTTAAGAGAGAAAGGCTATTTCTTACACTAGAAATAAAAGAGTATGAATGAATGAATAATGAAAAACAACCCATTTGATTCTCATAGAGGGGGAAAACCGGTGGGTGTGGGAAGGGTGCCCTATGCATGGGCTTGATTCTCTAACCAAGAATATATGCATGCAAGGCTAGGTCTAGGTTTCATAATTATGTTTTCCACTTATAAATAATCAACACAATTTTAACCTAATACACCCTCCATTTCGGTATACACACATAAAATGGATGAGTCCGTTTTATTTGTGATTTTGTCAATATGTCACATGTGACACATTACATGATATCTTATAATTAAAATGTATTTTTAACAATTAAAAATCAACAGATTAATAAAATATGTCATTTATAAAAATAACATTGTAATTCACAATTACTTGTACCAAAATGGTTTACCAATTTATAAATCACAACATCTTGTATTTATAATAAATTATTCATTCAGATTCAATTGTTTCCGTAAACAATAATTTTATCTAAGTAATGAAACAATTCGATTACTTAGACCGTATCTTATTTAATCAATTTACAATGAGACACGTAAATATTACTTCCAAAATCGTCCGTCAATTTAAAGTAATTTAATTAACTCGTATCGTTATACGATCAATTAAATATTCAATTAAGAGTGTTACCCTTTAGGTATGACCTAAGGGGATCAACTGATCAACACCGTCGCACGACAGTAATGTCAAACTCTAGTCAGCCAATCATTACCGATATGTGTGGACCAGTTGACTGTAAAATATTACATCCCACATGTATTCTTAAAACGAGATTTAAACATGTGATCATCATGATCAACAGTTGTGATCGCATTATTGTCGGAGGACACATATAAATTCCGTTGTTGGATCAATCATGTATGCCATGATATGCACACGTCCTGATGTCTTGTATGCCTTGAGCATGACGAGTAGATATCAAGGAAATCCAGGTGAGAGTCACTGGATTGCTGTCAAGAACATCCTTAAGTACTTGAGAAGAACTAAGGATTCTATCCTTGTGTTTGGAGGAGACACTGAGTTGCGTGTTAATGGATACACGGACTCAAGTTTTCAAACAGATAGAGATGACTTGAAATCACAAGCTGGTTTTGTGTTTATGCTCATTGGTGGTGCCGTAAGCTGGAGAAGCTTCAAGGAAGCTGTAACCGCGGATTCTACAACGGAGGCTGAGTACATTGCAAAGCATCGAAGGCGCTAAGGAAGTCTGTTTAGATCAGGCAATTCACGGAAGGTCTAAAAGTAGTACCTACCGCCAATGATCCCATCACTCTCTATTGTGATAATAGTGGGACGATCTTCCAAGCTAAGGAGCCGAAGTCTAGTAATAGATCTAGACATGTACTTAGAAAATATCATGTAATAAGAGATTTCATTGAAAGAAAGGAAATTGCGATTTGTAAGGTTGGGACGGATGACAACATAGCCGATCCGCTCACCAAGCCTTTATCGCAGGCTAAGCATGATGGACATGTTACGTCCATGGGACTTAAACGTGTACCAAGTTTTTGTTAGATTTTGAAATGAAATAAAAGTGTCGTTTTTGTTCATGTTCATAATCACATTTGTCTTTTATCTTTAATTTATACATTGTTACATCCAAACGGGTTGTAGAGACAATTGAACCCCGTTAAAGTGAACACGGATTAACATAGTATTTGCCCATAGTCACTTGTATGAGGTGACGTCTCGAAGTGACTAGAGTGTGAGGCGATTGATGGCAAGTTCAAGTGCCATAGAGTCATGTGAGATGACTAGTCGATCACATAGGCGATGCATTAGGAACATTTTGTCGGGCCTTATTACCGCTTATAGAGTTCTGGCAAATTTATATAGCCTGGTCGTGGCGAGAGCTACTATAGTATTCAAATGAGTCGATTCTTTTGACTAAAGACTATTCACCTAAGATGGCACAGTTTCAGATTAAATGAGATACGGTCTGAGTAATCGAATTGTATCATTACTCGGATGAAATTATTGTTTAAAGAAACAATTGGATTTGAATGAATTATCATAAATATGATTTATAAATTGGTAAAATATTTTGGCACAAGTAATTGTGAATTACTAAGTCGATTTTGTATATGACGTATTTTTACTAATACGTTGATTTTTAATATGTTAAAAATACATAACAAATTTATGTTACATATGACATGTGACATATTTACATTTGACAAAAATAAAATGGATTCCATTTTATCTTCAAATGGACCGAAATATGGGTGTGAGTAACAAATTGTATTGTGTTAATTAAGATTAGTGGAATTCATTATTATTACTCTAATTTTAGGCATGCATACCTAGTGTCTTTTATGTAAGAGCACAAAGACCATGCATTGGCCATTTCCCCTCCACCCTACCCGGTTTTCCCTTGGAAAGAACAAGAGTTCTTTTGCCTATTTTATTTTATCATTCACCATATGAATGGGTGTTAGATGATTATTATTCATTCACTTCATATTATTATTTTTAGAGAGATAAAAATAACACTCTTCCTCTCCTCTTCTCCTACCCGGTTTTAGGAGCAAAAACCAAACAATTTTGGTTCAATTTTTCACAAGATTAATATTATACTAGCTCAAATAATATTAATTAGATTAAGAGTTAGCTTTGGGTATAATTCCTAAGGAGAGATCCTACACTTGGATCTTGTTTCTTCCATTAAAGGAAAGCTCAAGAACAAAAGAAAAGGAGATTTCTTTTGTGCCCATTTAAACCGAAATACCCATTTTAAGAATAATGTTTCTTTCTCATTTCTTTAATTAGTTTGCATGCATAAGTTCCACCTTTAATTTTATGACAAATTAATTTTAACATATATGAGTATGTTAGTATGTATAAAGATCTACATTTCCTTCAAATCCGTGTTCACTTTAACGGGGTTCAATTTGTCACTACAAAACCGTTTGGATGTAACAATGTATAAAGAAAAGATAAAAGAAAAATGCGATTATGAACATGAACAAAAACAACACTTTTATTTCATTTCAAAATCTAACATAAACTTGGTACACGTTTAAGTCCCATGGACGCAACATGTCCATCATGCTTAGCCTGCGATAAAGGCTTGGTGAGCGGATCACCTATGTTATGATCCGTCCCAACCTTACATATCGCAATTTCCTTTCTTTCAATGAAATCTCTAATTACATGATATTTTCTAAGTACATGTCTAGATCTATTACTAGACTTTGGCTCTTTAGCTTGGAAGATTGTCCCACTATTATCACAATAGAGAGTGATGGGATCATTGGCGGTAGGTACTACTCTTAGACCTTCCGTGAATTGCCTGATCCACACAGCTTCCTTGGCAGCTTCTGATGCTGCAATGTACTCAGCCTCCGTTGTTGAATCCGCAGTCACAGCTTCCTTGAAGCTTCTCCAGCTTACGGCACCACCATTGATCATGAAAACGAAACCAGGTTGTGATTTCATGTCATCTCTATCTGTTTGGAAACTCGAGTCCGTGTAACCATTAACACGGAGCTCGGTGTCTCCTCCAAACACTAAGATAGAATCCTTAGTCCTTCTCAAGTACTTAAGAATGTTTTTTACGGCTATCCAGTGAATCTCACCTGGATTTCCTTGATATCTACTCGTCATGCTCAAGGCATACGAGACATCAGGACGTGTGCATATCATGGCGTACATGATTGATCCAACAACGGAAGCATAAGGGATCAACTTCATGCGTTCTACATCATAGGGATCGGAGGGAGATTGAGACTTGCTCAATATGGTCCCAGTTACCATAGGTACCAATCCCCTTTTTGATTTTTCCATGCTGAACCGTCGAAGAATCTTATCAACATAAGACTCTTGACTTAGTGCCAATATCCTCTTGGATCTATCTCTATGGATCCGGATACCTAATATGCGTTGTGCTTCTCCTAAATCCTTCATTTGGAAGTGGTTACCTAACCACTTCTTAACAGAAGACAACATCGGAATATCATTTCCAATGAGTAGTATGTCATCGACATAGAAGATTAGGAACACAACATTGCTCCCACTAAATTTCATGTATAAACATGGTTCCTCAACACTTCGAGTGAAACCATTCTCTTTTATAACATGATCGAATCGATGATTCCAACTTCTAGATGCTTGCTTAAGACCATAAATGGATCTCTTAAGCTTGCACACTTTGTTAGGATTCTTAGAATCAACAAAACCTTCGGGTATTATCATGTACACGTCCTCTTCTAAATGCCCATTTAGAAAAGCGGTTTTGACATCCATTTGCCATATTTCATAATCATGAAATACGACAATCGTTAACAAAATCCGTATGGATCTTAGCATGGCTACGGGGGCGAAGGTCTCATCATAATGGAGACCTTGGACTTGGGTAAATCCTTTTGCCACTACCCTAGCTTTGTAGACATCATCATGTCCTTCTATGCCATTCTTTACTTTGAAAATCCATTTGCATTGAAGAGGTCTTGCCCCTTTAGGCAAATCTACCAAGTTCCAAACTTGGTTTTCATGCATAGAATCCATTTCGGACTTCATGGCTTCTAAGGAGGAATTTGGACTAGAGATTGCGGCCTTATAGGTGGCGGGCTTGTCACTTTCTAAAAGCAAAACATCAAGTGTTCCATCTTCTTCGATAAGTCCCACATATCGATCGGGATGGCGAATAACTCGACCCGTTCTTCTAAGAGGAGGAGGGACAACCGCGCTAGATGACGAAGGAACATCTTCTTGCGTCTCTACTTCGGTTTGTGGCTCTTGAAATTCATCAAGTTCAAAATTTCTCCCACTCTGTCTCTTAGAAATAAATTCTCTTTCTAAGAAGACAGCCTCGCAAGACACAAACACTTTGTTTTCTTGAGGTTTGTAGAAGTAGTAACCTTGAGAGGTCGAGGGGTAACTTACAAAGATGCTTTTTTTCGGATCTTGGGGCAAGCTTGTTGCCGGTCTTTGCCTTGACGTAAGCATCACATCCCCAAATTTTCATGTAGGATATATTAGGAACTCTTCCCGTCCACATCTCATATGGAGTCTTTTCGGTTGACTTTGTGGGACTATTATTCAAAGATCTATTTGCGGTTTGAATCGCAAATCCCTAAAACGAGTTTGGTAGCTCGGTTTGACTCATCATTGATCGAACCATATCAAGTAGGGTTCGATTTCTCCTTTCGGCAACACCATTGAGTTGTGGTGTTCCGGGTGGAGAAATTTGTGATATAATACCACAACCTTTCAAGTGTGAATCGAATTCAAGGCTAAGATATTCTCCACCACGATCGGAACGTAGTGCTTTTATCTTTTTGTTCAATTAGTTCTCCACTTCATTTTGAAATTCCTTGAATTTCTCAAAAGCTTCACTCTTATGCTTCATTAAATAGATATACCCATATCTACTCAAGTCGTCGGTGAAGGTTATGAAGTAGTCATAATTTCCTCGAGCGGTGATACTCATTGGTCCACATACATCGGTATGTATGAGTCCCAATAGTTCACTAGCTCGCGTTCCTTTACCGCTAAAAGGATTACGAGTCATCTTGCTAAGAAGGCAATATTCGCATGTTCCATATGATTGAAAATCAAATGGTGTAATCATATTAGTCCAAATTAATCTTTTGATGCGATTCTCGTTTATGTGACCTAATCGACAATGCCAAATGAACGATTCATTTGGGTCACTTGATTTGAGTTTCTTTGATTGGATGTTATAGATATCATTAGTCGGATTCGAGGTTTCTAAAATGTAAATGCCATTAATGGAAGAAGCTTGGCCTATAACCAAGTGGTTCCTAGAAATAGTACGATTGTTCTTAATGACAAAACAAAAAACGTCCATGTCTAACATAGCAATTGAAATAATGTTTTTAGAAAGTGTAGGCACATAAAAACAATTATGTAAATACAACTCAAACCCATTAGGCAAAGCTAATACATAAGTTCCCTTGGATTCGGCCGGTACTCGAGCTCCATTTCCAAGGCGTAGATCCACATCTCCTTTGCTAAGCCTCTTCACGTCTCTTAAACCCTGTAAATGATTACAAAGGTGAGAACCACAACCGGTATCCAATACCCATGTTGTAGTGGAAGTATAATTTATATCAATAACATAAATTTCCTTTGGAATTTTACCTTTTGGAACGATGATTCCTTCTCTTATATTTCGCAAATATACGGGACAATTCCTAAGCCAATGTCCCATGCCATAGCAATAATGGCACTCATCTTCAACTTGCTTGAAGTTTTTCGCTTTCTTTCCCTTCTTCTTGAACTTTTTGCCCTTTGAAGCAAGAACTTGATTGCTTGAGCTACCACTAGTTTTGGCATCTTTATCTTCCAAAGACAAAGATCCTATAGATTTTATGAGGCGGTCTTCCTCAGACCGACTCACAAGAGATCTTGTAGGAGGTTTAGAAGAAGTGATGAAGTTTAGGTTTCCATCCGAACCAATCCCAAAATGAAGTTCTCTAGTAGTGTCGAAATCATTGTTGAAGCAAACGTCGTCAAAAACATTGTGGCAAGACTCAATAGTTATCGATGTAGTAGCGTTTGATGGATTCATTGTAATGAACTACAAGTATGGAGGAAAAGGAAATATTAACATTTGTCTTTTTAATATCATACTTGTAAATAAATTAACAAGATATGAGCATTTATATAGTGACCTCTACCCAACTATTATAAATGATTCCAAGATCCAAATTCATATTAACTTTGGCACGGTGTGGCCGATACATCCCTTATCAATAGAACTCGGTGGATTAACTCTTTAATCGATTCTACTTTTAGAACTCTTGGTCGATAAAATTACATTAACATTTATCTTTAGCCCAAAACACATCCGACAAGGGCACGGTGTAGCCAATTCATCCCTTATCAATACTTTTGTTGAGTTCAACCCAAATTTCGAATAAATGTGTCCATGATCCAAATCCACATTAACTTGGGTACGTTGTAGCCGATTCATCCCTTATCAACATGAATTCGGTGGATAGACATTTATCACCCACTTCCCCTATGTAACAAGGTTTGTACGGTGTGGCCGAGTGCACTCCCTCACGAAATAGGTTTTCATGGTTTCGACTTTTTGGTAAGGCTAAGTCTCAATTGTTTATTTTAGCAAGAGGTTATGTCAATTTATTATCTATCACGTTTTAAGTGAACTAAAGCGGTGAACTACGATAATTATAATTGACACGGCCGATATACTCGATTTAATGAAAATGCATGTTTTTAGTTATGGCGATTTAGCGATGCATGCAACATATAAATAAAATGCAAAGCATAAAAATAAATCCTAGTATGGCCTTCCTAAAAATAGTAAATATAATAAACTATTACAAATTCGGAAACCAACTCCATTGGTCCCTTGAACTTCGGTCTTGACACGCATCTCGAGGTAACACCGTGTTTAATGGATCGCCTTCTCGAGTGGCACCGTCTTTCAAGGAACTCCGGAATAAATAAATTACATAACAAATTACATAATTTCCTATTATACATTTGTAATTAAAATAAAATAAATCTATTAAATTACAAAACGGTGATACGAGATCACAATAAATTACAACCGAATCGATATTCCCATACATTTCGGGTAATATCAATTAAAAACTAAGGCCATACTAAGTAAAATTACATAATTCAAAAATTACATAAAATAAAATTATGACAATCATAAATAAAATGCAGCATTATAATATGTATGAATATGCCCAGTTTTATGCTAAATCGCCTTTAAGAAGCCAATATCGTATATTAATCGATTTTTACGGATTTGCGTGATTCAACCTTTAAAAATCACAATAAATTACATAAAATCATATTTATGTATTAGTTAATTACCCTAACCATCTTAGGACTCAAAATTAATCTCCACTAACATATTGATAATAATTAACTTATATTTCTTAATATTGTTCATAAAAGGACTTAAAATTACAAAATAATGCCATAAACTTCAAATAAATCATAATAATTTCAAATAAATTTGAAATTTGAAATTTTAAACTCATGAACATTATGGAAAAAATACCATGACGCTCATAATGTTCAAAAACTTAGGTTAAAAATTTCGAAATTAATCGAGAAAAACAATGTTGCGGTTTATCGGATTTATCAAATATAACCATAAAAATATGAGAAAAATTATTTTTATCAACTTTTCAATTTTAGATCTGAAATAGGTGATAAAATGCAACATGTGAGGTTTTTCCTTATCATGAAGTATGTTATAGCAATTTTTACTAATTAAAGTCACTATTTTTGTGATTTTTCATCAAAAATTCAGAAATCATGCATAAAGACTTCATTATAGCCAATTATTTTACACACATCTTGTAAAATTGCATGTGACAACATACCAAATTTCTATGACCATATTCGAAATATAACTCATATTAACCTATTTTTCATTTAAATTCGATTTTATCTTGAAAAATCCATATTTCGAGTATAAAAACTCATAAAATTATGAAAAATTACAGGTCATCTATAGATAATATATGTAAAAACATATCCAAAAACCACTGGAAAAAACGAAGTTTAGCTAATTTTAGTCCAAAAATGACATTTTTATCATAAAATCACATTTTAATGCCATTATATTACAAAATGAACAATAAAAATCCATAAATTAACCAAAATATCCTAAATACATTTTAGGACCAGAAACTTTAACATGCATAATTGATTTCGTGATATATCATAATAAACACAAATTTGTAAGTTTTATTTGTTAATCGTATAACTCGGAAAAACTATAACCGATTTGCACGCAAACAACCTAAGGCTCTGATACCGCTTGTTAGAAATCTATATCTCATTATACAACATATTCTTATATGTTACAATTTAATTTAGTCATAAAATTAATTTAGATCTTATGCATGCAAACACAAATAAATATAGAGAAGAAATCGTCATTCTTACATTGAGATTTCGGATCAAAGGGCACAAGTAACATCTCCTTCTTACTTGTTCTTGAGCTCTCCTAATATGGATGAACAAAGATTCAAGGATAGAATCTCTCCCAAAGATGAATACCCAAAGTAAACCCTTAAAAGATTAATATTATTAATACTAGAACAATATTAATCTAAATAAAATTGACCCAAAATATTATTGGTACTCTTGTTTATTCGGCCAAGAGTAAGGAGGAATTTGGAGTTTTATCTCTTTTATTTTTCTTAAGATGTTAAGAGAGAAAGGCTATTTCTTACACTAGAAATAAAAGAGTATGAATGAATGAATAATGAAAAACAACCCATTTGATTCTCATAGAGGGGGAAAACCGGTGGGTGTGGGAAGGGTGCCCTATGCATGGGCTTGATTCTCTAACCAAGAATATAGGCATGCAAGGCTAGGTCTAGGTTTCATAATTATGTTTTCCACTTATAAATAATCAACACAATTTTAACCTAATACACCCTCCATTTCGGTATACACACATAAAATGGATGAGTCCATTTTATTTGTGATTTTGTCAATATGTCACATGTAACACATTACATGATATCTTATAATTAAAATGTATTTTTAACAATTAAAAATCAACATATTAATAAAATATGTCATTTATAAAAATAACATTGTAATTCACAATTACTTGTACCAAAATGGTTTACCAATTTATAAATCACAACAACTTGTATTTATAATAAATTATTCATTCAGATTCAATTGTTTCTGTAAACAATAATTTCATCTAAGTAATGAAACAATTCGATTACTTAGACCGTATCTTATTTAATCAAATTACAATGAGACACGTAAATATTACTTCCAAAATCGTCCGTAACTTGTATCGTCATACGATCAATTAAATATTCAATTAAGAGTGTTACCCTTTAGGTATGACCTAAGGGGATGAACTGATCACCACCGTCGCACGACAGTAATGTTAAACTCTAGTCAGCCAATCATTACCGATATGTGTGGACCAGTTGACAGTAAAATATTACATCCCACATGTATTCTTAAAACGAAATTTAAACATGTGATCATCATGATCAGCAGTTGTGATCGCATTATTGTCGGAGGACACATATTCCAACAGTGCACATTAAGGAACATGGGTTATCGCACGGAATAGATGAGCAGGGGTTTGGTGGGTATGGCTGCGGTCCCCCACTGGCGGCGTGGAATATCTGTTGCGATGGGTATTCTGGGAGGACCACACACTAGTGTGTAGTCAGGTGTTTGGAGTTGTGACGGAGGTTGGGTAACTTGTGTGTTGTATCTTTTGTATTGTGTTTTGTGTAATCAGTAATTGACCCCGTTTAAATGTTTTAAAAACTGTGGTGATCCATTCGGAGATGGTGAGCAGTTATTGAGCATGTAAGAGATGGATGCGCATGGGATAGCTGGGCTGAGTCACCACGAGATGATTAGAAGTCTTCCGCTGTGTCTTTAAACATTTAATTATTTCAGTTGGTTTGATATTTTCGAATATTTGTATTTACTTTACAGTTTTGTTTTTGGTATTGTAATCACTTAAACCTATTTACCTATTTAAGTATGTTTTTTAATGGTCTATTTGATATACATTGCCTCGGGTAACCGAGATGGTAGCATTTCCATGCTTTAGGTGGTCCTGGTAAGGCACTTAGTATATGGGGGTGTTACAATAAGTCCTTCCGTGTCATTTCCAAAGTTTTAAAACACCTTTTCGCGCCGCCTTAATGGCCATTTCAAACCTCGGTCTTTCGCCGACCATTGCACACCATTTTATGTCGTCGTAATGACGATCTTCAAACCGCTTTTTACAACCTTTTCAAAAGCACCTTTTCATGGAATCGTAATGACGATCTTTAATCCGAGTTTTACAACCGTTTAAAAAAAAACATCCTTTTTATACCGTTGTAATGACAATTTTGAAATCGGTTTTTACGACCGTTTCAAAAGCACCTTTTTATGTCGTCGTAATGACGATTTTCAAATCGGTTTTTACAAATTGTTTTAACAAAAAAATCCTTGTTATGCCGTCGTAATGACGATTTTTCAAACCGGTTTTTAAAACCGTTCCAAAAGCACCTTTTTATGCCGTCGTAATGACAATATTCAAACTGGTTTTTACAACCATTTCAACAAAAACACCTTTTCGCACCGTCATAATGCCATTTCAAAACACGGATTTTAAATCATTTTGGGCCGACATAATGGGCTTTTTGCGCCGACATAACGGCCCTTTGAATACCCGAAAATGACACTCCTTTTTCAAGGCTTTTTCAAATCCCGAGGACGACACACCGTTCTCGAGACCACAACTTTTTCAACCCTTTTTAAATCTCGTTTTTCGAAACGCACGATTTTGAATTTCAAAAACGTCTTTGGAAACAACACATCGATTTCAAAGCCACCGCAACTTTAACTCAAACCGTCTTTTGAAACCAAACCTAAGACAACTCTTTTCAACAGGTCGACTCTTTGAAGATCCCTACTCTTCGGAGGCCGTCCATAAAACGACAAATGAATCTTTTTGCAAATTCCTATTTTTGAAAACTTCAGTCTACCACTCCTATTCGGCCTCGTGTCTACCGAGTCAAAGCAAACGTACTTATGGGTCTCTACATATGATTCGTCTCACCTCGAGGCTCCTTTAACGGTGTCACGCTATTACGTTGAACGCGAATCAAAGTTTAGTCAGCACCGTCACACCATCAATCGAGTTAGCACCGAGGCACCACACACGGTTGCCCTCGTCTCGTTGGGTCCAAAGTGTATTTCCGTCCTTTGTGCTGTCTACGTTTAGTCATTAAACCGTGTCAGATTGGGATGTAACGTGAGCCATTTTCTACCTCTGAATCATGGGCCTATCTTCAGCTTCGTCCAACAACAACAACGATGACAATAGAGATCTCACAACTGCTCAGCTAACCAGCCTGCTCAAAGCCCTTAAGGTCACTCTAGACCATGTCGAGACTCGTATCGACACCCTGAAAACAAGGAAGTCGGAGAGGACAACACTCGCCTTTAACCAAAACTTAGAAAAGGCTTAAGCTCTTGGAAGAGCAGCTCTTAGCCTGTGGTAACAACATCCATCTCGAAAAAAATTGAAGGTTCGAACCCGTTAGGGATCAACTGCCTGACAACTTTACCTTAACTGATGTGCCTAAGTTCAAGGGAGTGGAGGATACACTCAATCACATCTGGGCCTTCAAGGATTACATGTCCATCAAACGGGTCAAAAAGGAACTCTTCACCCGGATCTTTCCATCGTCCTTACAACCGATTCCCCGCCAATGGTACTACCACTTGGGACGAAGTCACTGTTTAATTTGCTAAACAATACGCTGACAACGTCGAAATCCAAGCCAACACCCGCACTCTTGAGGTCCTAACTCATAATGACAACGAGGGATTCACCGAATTCCTAACGCGTTGGGGGACGGTGATCACCCAATTGGTCAGTAAGCCGAGCGAATCAACGTTGGTAGAGAAATTTGTCAACAACCTCCGTCCAATTTATGCCAACCTGCTGAGGTATCAGAACATCAAAACCTTCAAGAATCTGCAAATCCCCGGGACCCGTATTGAAGATGACCTACGCAAGGGCGTTTTGGCCAAACCTACAGGTAGAGGCTATCAGGGATCTATGTCAACTGGATATCGCCTCTACATTCAAACAAACAAAATTGACGTGGTCAACCTCGTCAAACCAACTACAAAGAAAACTGAGCGTCCTCAAAGGGCATTAACCAACTTGGGATCAACTTATGCTAGCGCCCTAAAAAGGCCCATGGACCAAGGGAAACTGCAGCCAGTCAGGCCCACTCCGGACCCTTTTAAAGGAAGGAAAACCCGCTTTTGGAACCCTAACGCCTATTGCCAATATCACTAAGGCAAAGGCCATGACACATAAGCTTGCTTCAAGCTGAAGCATGCCATTCAGGATATGATCGAGAAAGGAGAGTTACCCTTACCACCGCCAGCAAAACCAAATAACAAGACAAACCCTTTGGAAATCCAAGCCATCTCCGATAACCAGCCAACTCTAGATTGCTCACATCCCATCCTCCCTATTGCGGACGAGGTGAATGCCTTGGAAAAGGACACCTCGGACGGGATGTTCGTATTCAGTGCCACGACCATGCTCACCATTTTTCAGCAAGTTGCCATAGCCAGTCTCTCGGAAAGGATTACCCGACTCGAGGATGCTTACCACTGGCTGATATTCAACCCACCAACACCTACACCACGCCTAAGGGAGAGCCTTCTATGCACCGAAAACTCCCAATTCCAGAAGGGATTACTCTCGCGACCATTCTGGCATGCACCCCACAATAATCAACCTCACAATAATCAACCTTACAAAAACATCCCCCACAAAAACTATCCTCCGAGAAATACCCCTCTAATGTACCCTCCCGACCCCATAATCGACGATATCTGGAGAGACGATGTAGTGGATGTCTACATTGTCTCGAGAAAAGGTAAACGAGCGAAAAAGATTGATCACCTAACTCGATCCGGACGGCCTTACCAGAACCCAAACAACACCACAAATAATCTGACAACAACAAATGATTAAATCATCCCGGACGTGGACTCTCAACCCAGGGTTCCCGAAAACTCGATCCTTAAGTAACTACAAAAGGCCAAGACAGAGATATCTATTTGTCAACTGATTGCCACATCCTTTGAGCACCGGCAGACTTTACTTCAAGCCTTAGAGAAGTTGACAGTGCCTTCCACCTCATCTTCCGTAGAGGTGGTAGCTCATATGATCAGGGATGTCCCTGACCTAAACAACCCAATCATCTTCTCCGAAGAAGATATCCCTCTTTTCGGAGCCAACCATAACTTGGCCATGTAAATCATTGTGCAGTGCCAGAAGAAGAACATACTAATGGTCGTGGTAGATGACGGATCTACGGTCAACGTCATTCCCCTCAAAACGGCTCGTAAACTGAGGATCAAGGAAGCTGACTTAATCCTGACCAATCAAGGAGTTCGCGCCTATGACGACACTTGTCATAAGGTCGCAGGCCTCATCACACTGATAATCGCAACAAGACCCCTTGAGAGACATGCCAGTTTCCAAGTAGTCGATATCGACGCCTCAGTCAACATGCTTCTAGGAGGCCCCTAGATCCATGATGCCAAGGCCGTCAAATCAACCCTTCATCAGAAAATCAGGGTCCCCTTCAACGACAAAACAATCACAATCTCTGCATCCCCGATTAAGGCTATCATAAAGAAGGGAACACCCTCTCAAGTTATTGAAGAGAACGACAACAAAATCTGTGGATTCTAAGCTGTGAATGCCCTAATCGATGAATCAGCACCTTTTAATTGTTATCCGTTTTCAAACCTCACAGTTAACCGCATCTTGATACGCCACGGTTATTTCCCGGAAGTGCCTCTCAACCCACTATAAACCACCTTGCCCCGCCTAAAATAGCCCAAGGTCCCGAACATCCCTTTCGGACTAGGCTACGAGCCGACCGATGAGGACATCAAAGAAATGGGTCTCCTAGTAAGGAAGCGCAAAAAGCAAGGAGTTATCCTCCTCCCCTATCACTTGTGTAATACCACAGTTTTATAAGTCTGTTACTCGGCCGAATATGGCTTACTTGGCCGAGTAAGTGTGTCGTGTGTTTCTGGACAGTTAACTGCACAGGAATACTTGGCCGAGTATGGGAATACTCGACCGAGTAGAGGATACTCGGCCGAGTATACTCTATACTCGACCGAGTATCCGGTCTGACGGGTATTAATTCCACGGTTTGATTTAGAAAGGATTAGAGTTATTTAAGACGCGATTTACAGTTTCTAATCATTTGAACAAAACCTAAACAAACAACGTAACTCTAATCCTCTCTAAATATCTCCCTCAAGTGTGCGGATCGTTCGTGAGTCTAGTTCATCCTTCGTTGTGTCGATTGTGTTGGTAAGCCTTTGATTTCATAAGTTCTATTTATTTGCCTTTTAGGGTTTTTGCCCTAATTATGATTTGGGGAAAAGGGGGTTTTTGGCATGTTGTAATTTGTATTATGTGATTGTTATTAGGTAAAGACTTCGTAGAGGAGCGATTCTAGTTTGCTTGTGTATCTCATTGCAGTTTGTGCTAAGGTAGGGTTTCCCTACTCGGTTTACTGTTAATTTATTTAAGATTGTATTGTGATTGTTGTACGATTGATATTGTGATTATCTGCTGTTCTTGGATTTTGAGTTGGGAGTTAGAGTTGTGATGGTTGATGGTGATGTTCATGAGGTACGTCCTCGGCTGAGTGGAGTCACTTGCGGGAGTGGCTTTACGCCCTAGTTCGCCCTCTGTGGAACCCGCCACAGGATGGGATGTGTGTTTGATATATATAATCTCATTAATTTACATATTCATATATGTTCAAATTTATTTAGTCATAAAATAAATTCTAGATCTTATGCATGCAAACATAAATTAGATAAGAGAAGAAATCGTCACTTCTTACTATTGTAGTTTCGGATTTTGGGCACAAATGAGTTGTCCTTCTCAGTTGTTCTTGAGCTTCCTTATAATGGATGAACAAGGATCCAAAATAGAATCCGTCCCAAAAGTGAATACCCAAGGTGTAACTCTTAATAATTAACAATACTATGAACTAGTGATATTATTAATCTTGCTTAAAAATTGACCCAAAATATTATTTTGCTCTCTTGTTTATTCGGCCAAGAGAAGGGAAGAAATGGAGTAATTATCTCTCTAAAATTTCTATAAGTTTTTTAGATGATAAAAAGAATGAATATCTCACACTAGTAATTGTAGTGTATATTAGAAAAATAGAGTAAAAACCCTTGGCTTTTACCATGCAAAAACCGGTTGGAGGGGAGGAGGATGCCCAATGCATGAGCAAGTTTTTCTACCCAAGAAATCATAGGTATACATGGCTATATTAGGTTGTAATCATCATATTTTCCACTTAAAAATAATTAACACAATTTAAACCTAATACTCCCTCCATTTTCGACACTTATATAAAATGGGAGGTCCATTTTATTTTTTGTCATTTGTCAATTGTCACATGTTACTAGTCATGTGTAATTGTAATGTATTTTTAACATATTAAAAATCAACGTATTAATAAAAATACGTCATGTACAAAATCGACTTAGTAATTCATAATTACTTGTACCAAAACGGTTTATCAATTATAAATCACAATGTCTTGTATTTATAATAAATTATTTATTCTGTTTCAATTGTTTCGTAAACAATAATTTTATCTAAGTAATAAAACAATTTGATTACTTAGACCGTATCTTATTTAATCGAATTACAATAAGACACGTCAATAATACTCACAAAATCGTCCGTCAATTTTACGCAATTTAATTAACCCGTATCGACATACGATCAATTAAATAATCAATTAAGAGTGTCACCCTTTAGGTATGACCTAAGGGGATCAACTGATCACCACCGTCGCACGACAGTAATGTCAAACTCTAGTCAACCAATAATTACCGATATCTGTGGACCAGTTGACTGTAAAATATTACATCCCACATGTATTCTTAAAATGAGATTTAAACATGTGATCATCATGATCAACAGTTGTGATCGAATTATTGTCGGAGGACACATATTCCAACAATGTGCGCATTAATGAACAGGGTTATCGCTCGTTGATGAGCGGGGCTTAGGTGGGTACGGCTGCCGTCCTCCACTGGCAGGGCTATACACTTTAGTGTATAATCAGTTACATGTTGTGACTAGGAGTTGGAGGTGGATGATGATCAGCCGTTTATCTTATCGTACTTGTCTTATGTTAATTATGCAGTAAACTGGCCCCATTGTTGTTTTGTAAATCTATGGTGATCCATTTGGGGATGGTGAGCAGATTGTGACAGGTGAGCAGCTTTGGGATGAGATGGGGAATCATCACTCGAGTCTAGCTTCCGCTGTCATGAGATTTGTCTTTCAGTTGTAGTTGTTGAACATTAGAACCTTTATTTTGGTTTTGGATTCGGAACATATAATCATTAAACTATTTATACTTTAATATATGTTGTTTTGGATTGGTAACTTTGATATACTAACCTCGGGCAATCGAGATGGTGACGGTCTCTCATGCAAGGGTGGTCCTGCTAAGGCACCTTGGTATGTGGGGGTGTCACAAAGTGGTATCTGAGTGACGATTCTGGAACCTAAAACTAATGAACCCAATGAACATAGGGAGTCTGTAACACCCCCATTTATTCGGGAGCCTTTAGCTAGACATTCCCAAATAAATAGGACTGTTACCATCTCGGTTTCCCGAGGTAGTGAATAACAAAGTACAACAAACCAAAGTACTTAAAATTAAAACTTTAACGATTACATGTTTATTACAAATTTAATCAACTAAAACTTAATATAAAATATTTACAACTCGCAGCGGAAATTAAATAAGTGATATAACTACATTTGTGATCTAGACTCCTGCAGGTCCGAAAGCTCACACGCCCAAGCTCCCCATATCCAGCTAACTCAAAAACTGTTATTTAAATATGCTCCTCATTTAACCGGAAATATTAAATGGTTCACCACATGATACCATCAATTAAAGCAGGCATCAATTTTGTTTTGACACAGAAGCAAAGACGTCAACCAATGGTTGAGTAGGATAAAATACATGAAAACAACCAATCTTCCACAACTATCAATATTCCAATCTCAACTGTTCACATGTCACATCTCGACATCAACTATCCACGTTATCCACCAGAGACTAAGCCTGGGGCAGTCCAAATACTCACACACGTTATCCACGGAGACTAAGCCCGGGGCCTTCCAATTAATCACACACGTTATCCACCAGAGACTAAGCCTGGGGCAGTCCAATCACCACTCACATTATCCACCAGAGACTAAGCCTAGGGCAGTCCAATTCTCATAAACCATTCTACAATATAATCATATAAAATATACACAACTCCAACAATTAACAAAGTTAATCACTCAATTAGCTTAACTAAATAAGTAATCATACACCAATCATCCTTTCAATACAGTCACGTATTAAACACGCAAACCAGATATAGTTGAGAAGATTATCCTACCTCGTCAGCAAATTCCAATAACGCAATCCGAGTAAATATAAATCCAATTAACACTGCTTCTCACAACTCCGTCACCTAGACAAGTAATTATTATAATTACTGATTATTCACTTTATTCAAATAATTCCATTAATTATAAATTAATTAATTAATTACGTTAATTATAATCTCGTATAATATAATTCAAAAACCCGTTTCAATAAGCCAAAACCCGATTACCCAATAAAAACCGTGTTTACCCGTCTTTAAAAACCCGACTCAATCCCGACTAATAACCCGCTCTACAACAAATAAAACCAACTTATATCACCAACACTCTTCACGGCTTAAACTTTGCAATACTCGCACACACACAACAAACAACTAACCTCCCAAGACACCCCTCGGCAAAGACCCGACTCACACTGACCTCCACCGTGGACCACCCACCCACACGGCCACCACCTCGACCAGCACCACTTCCGCCCAACACTCCCTGCAACCTCCTCAACAGCACTCGGCAGAAACGACAACAACAACGGCCTGCACACCCTAACACACCACGATACACCAACCACCACCACCCATACACCCACAAACTGGCAACCACCACCACCTGAAACTCTCTACGCCACCCCAGCCACAACAAATAACCGACACGACACAACCATTCACGTCTAACAACTCACAACACCAACTAACACCAAAACTTCCCCTGTTTTTGCGAAACCCGTCAACCATCCACACAAACCACGACTTCCGACCACCCTAACACCACCACTAGGACCGAATAATCACCACGAACGTAGACAACCTAATTTCGAGTCCAACGGGTCAAGCAATTGTGTATAAAAAAGTTCCAACGTGTTTAGCAATAACTATGCCCTACTCGTGTTTTCCGGCCACCCACCGTACCAAACGCCAGAAACAACCACCCAAAACCACCACAAAGTGGTCGACTCACGGCCTAGGTCATAACCCACCCAAGCCCAGGTCAAGTAAGGTTCGTTTATGGGTCCAAACTGGGTCGAA
Source organism: Silene latifolia (assembly GCF_048544455.1). NCBI lineage: Eukaryota > Viridiplantae > Streptophyta > Magnoliopsida > Caryophyllales > Caryophyllaceae > Silene > Silene latifolia. Next base: position 72,656,626 of record NC_133536.1, read on the forward strand.
GTCCACTGCTCCCCTGTTTTAAACCCGCCTCCACAGCCCTCGAAAACCCTTCTGCCACCGCCACCATACGCCTTCCCTGACACCACCACCATACCCAATCCAACCCTTGCAACCATATGTACCACCTCCCAAAGTTTAGTCTGATTCCGTCAAGGTTTGGGTCAGTTTCTAAGCGTCTTAAGATCGTCTCACATTCAGCTTAATAAGAAAATAAAACGAGATTAGAAATTGGTTACCTATTAATTACCGCTTGCTAATTCCGTCTCCAAAAGCTCCTCCTCTTAATTTGTGATTTATTTCTCAGATTTAATAGGGTATTTATAGTGTAGGAATATAGAGAATGCGAGGTCAATTAGGAAACTATATAATTTTACCTTATTCTAATTAGTATAGGAATTATTATTATAATAATTATCATTATATTATTATTATTATTATTACATATGTTAATCTTACCATAAATGGGATTTCCTCATACAATATTTACTAATTTATTATTGCCATAAATTTATTATTACTATTAATATAATTATAATTACTTTAATTACTTTTATATATTATTATTCCCATATTATTTTATTATTAATTCCCGATACAAAACCCGATCACACCCATATTATACCAATAAATTTCGGCCCATACAATAATGGCACACGGCCCAAAGCACAAATATTAACTAAACCCAATTCCCAACTTGCTTACTTCCTTTATTATTTAATTAACGTCTTATTTGTAATTACTATTAGAAATGTCATTTAATCAATTATTAAATTACATAAATTATTCTTATAAAATACGGAGTATTACTGTCTTCCCCCCTTAAAATGAACTTCGTCCCGAAGTTCGCCCACAACTACCACCACATCACTTATAAACATCCTCACAACTAAGCACCATCCAACACAATCAAGCATTTTACGATTATCAATCACGTCAATCGTATCATAAGGTAACACAACAATAACTCAAAATATTCATACTATTACATTCCTTCCCCCTAAAAATAAACTTCGTCCTCGAAGTTCGGAATAACAGGAACAACCAAATCATTGTTGTAATGTCACAAAATAAGGAACACACCTTGTAACAAGACAACTATTATTTCCAACACAACTCCAATTAATGATTAAATGAATAACAAAATCTCTGATTTACTTCTTAAATGGCAAAACCAATCATATAGGATATTCGAACTAATATTTATTTAAACTCAACTAATTTACTTAACTATTAACGAATACATTGCCAGACTAAATAATAATCTGTAACAAAATACGCATAATTGTTTAGTTAATTATTTCTTAATAATGATATCTAACTTAGACATGGATGTAATTAATGTGAAATTATATATAGGCTTAGGGAACACATTCCGCATATCACTAGACATGGTAATCTACTTCATATACTTTACAACATTAAATTATCAACGTGCACAAGATAAGAAACAAAAACTTACACTTTTCAAGGCTTGGAAAACATGTTATATCTTCTAAAAATCATAAATAAATAATAACTTAATTAACCTCGATAAATTATACTTTTTAGAAAATACAGAGAGTTAGTAAATTTTGAGAAAAAGAATCAAGTCAAAATTTCAAAGGGTCAATTTATAATGCATTTTACAAGCTACTTGGTCGAAACAGAAATTTTACAGCAACTTGTCAGAAACTTAGGTCAACTTGTAAAAATCACCATAAATTGTCAAAATATTTTCTTAAAACGTGGCTTACCAATTTAGAAACATACATGAGTCTATTAAATAGTGGAGTTGGAATTATAACAAATAATTACGTAGTTTTTAAATGATAAGTTTTGCAAAAACATGGCGCGAAAACATTACTGTATAGGAATATTTCGACTACTGTCCACTAAAATATTTATTTCTCCTAAACCGTATGTCATTTTAATATGAGACCCATGGCATATGAAAGATAACTCAAAAGGGTATCACATATAAAAATCTCGTATAAGAATTTGAAACCGATAGTAAATGGCAGCAAAAACAATCAAGCGATAAAATTTCGAGAAACCAACCAAAATCACAACAATTAATACTTCAAATGTTTTATCATATTAACCCCTTCCACATACATGCCTGTTGGAGCTGTGTCCTCCAGTTAGTGCGGATAACGTCATTGCACATACACTTGTACGGACAAGTGGGAGCTTGTTGGGGCTGGTGTCCTTAACAGTTAGTGCAAGGACTTATAAATCTCTAAAAGGATCAAAGGGTATACTTTTGTATCATAATCAGTTGGTCCACGTTTATCAATAATGGTTGGCTTGCTAGATAAGTTTGACGTTATTGTCATACAGATGGCGGTGATCAACTGGTCCCTAAAAGTCACACCTATAGGATACGTTTGAGAGATGTGACGGTATGAAAATACAGTCATGTAGATGCCAAACTTGACTAACCAGTTAGTCTGAGTTATTTGACTAATATTTAGTCAAAATGTGATGTTGAGATATTTTATTTAATACGGATTAAATAATAACGGCTAAGGCGAATTAAGCAGTTAATTCGTAAATTAAATATAAACGATTTATATTTGATTAATGTATATTGAATATAATTATACAATATTGTCTTTGTCGGACATGTATTAATAAATCAACTAATCCGTGTTATTAGTTGATACTTTAATAACCGATAACCGATGACAGCCGTGAATCCTCTAATTGCCTTGCAATATTGAGAGGATTGTTTTGTGAGTTTATGTTGGATGAGAGATCCGAATTTCGAGAGGCACTTTCTCAAAACCCTAATTTCTTTTTGCAAAATGAATGATTAGGTTAAACAAGAGAGTGAGCCTCTCTTATTGTCTAGGCCATTCGGCCAAACCGAGATCAAGAGAGGGAAATGGGCTTTTCCATTTCCTCTTTATTTTAACTCGCGGTCCGACATGCAATTTACTAAATGTATATGACACGGTCTAATTATAAACTGTCATCGGTTATCGGTTATTAAAGTATCAACTAATAACACGGATTAGTTGATTTATTAATACATGTCCGACAAAGACAATATTGTATAATTATATTCAATATACATTAATCAAATATAAATCGTTTATATTTAATTTACGAATTAACTGCTTAATTCGCCTTAGCCGTTATTATTTAATCCGTATTAAATAAAATATCTCAACATCACATTTTGACTAAATATTAGTCAAATAACTCAGACTAACTGGTTAGTCAAGTTTGGCATCTACATGACTGTATTTTCATACCGTCACATCTCTCAAACGTATCCTATAGGTGTGACTTTTAGGGACCAGTTGATCACCGCCATCTGTATGACAATAACGTCAAACTTATCTAGCAAGCCAACCGTTATTGATAAACGTGGACCAACTGATTATGATACAAAAGTATACCCTTTGATCCTTTTAGAGATTTATAAGTCCTTGCACTAACTGTTAAGGACACCAGCCCCAACAATGCCAACATATTTTCCCCATATCATCATGCTTATAACAATGCTTAAATAAATTATGTCACACCCCTCCTCCATAAAATAAGGTTACGGTCCCGTAACCGCAACCATTAATGACATTAATACGCAACCAAGGCAAACAAAATCCCTAAGAGAAATATACTATATTCATTTTAATTAACCCCACACTCTCAAGTATTCTCTCAAGGTTACCGGTTCAAAACTGGAAGGGCCGGAAGTTTGGTATGAGGGGCCCTACTCATCCCAAGCCTTAAGGGGCACCTAACAGTTTCTACCCGGGTTCATTTTATTTAGACACATCCTAAATTCATTATTATGTTCATTGGTTAGGCCTGAGGATCGTTTTGCTCTGATACCACTTTGTAACACCCCCATTTATTCGGGAGCCTTTAGCTAGACATTCCCAAATAAATAGGACTGTTACCATCTCGGTTTCCCGAGGTAGTGAATAACAAAGTACAACAAATCAAAGTACTTTAAATTAAAACTTTAACGATTACATGTTTATTACAAATTTAATCAACTAAAACTTAATATAAAATATTTACAACTCGCATCGGAAATTAAATAAGTGATATAACTACATTTGTGATCTAGACTCCTGCAGGTCCGAAAGCTCACACGCCCAAGCTCCCCATATCCAACTAACTCAAAACCTGCTATTTAAATATGCTCCTCATTTAACCGGAAATATTAAATGGTTCACCACATGATACCATCAATTAAAGCAGGCATCAATTTTGTTTTGACACAGAAGCAAACACGTCAACCAATGGTTGAGTAGGATAAAATACATGAAAACAACCAATCTTCCACAACTATCAATATTCCAATCTCAACTGTTCACATGTCACATCTCGACATCAACTATCCACGTTATCCACCAGAGACTAAGCCTGGGGCAGTCCAAATACTCACACACGTTATCCACCAGAGACTAAGCCTGGGGCCTTCCAATTAATCACACACGTTATCCACCAGAGACTAAGCCTGGGGCAGTCCAATCACCACTCACATTATCCACCAGAGACTAAGCTTCGGGCAGTTCAATTCTCATAAACCATTCCACAATATAATCATATAAAATATACACAACTCCAACAATTAACAAAGTTAATCACTCAATTAGCTTAACTAAATAAGTAATCATACACCAATCATCCTTTCAATACAGTCACGTATTAAATACGCAAACCAGATATAGTTGAGTAGATTATCCTACCTCGTCAGCAAATTCCAATAACGCAATCCGAGTAAATATAAATCCAATTAACACGGCTTCTCACAACTCCGTCACCTAGACAAGTAATTATTATAATTACTAATTATTCACTTTATTCAAATAATTCCATTAATTATAAATTAATTAATTAATTACGTTAATTATAATCTCGTATAATATAATTCAAAAACCCGTTTCAATAAGCCAAAACCCGATTACCCAATAAAAACCGTGTTTACCCGTCTTTAAAAACCCGACTCAATCCCGACTAATAACCCGCTCTACAACAAATAAAACCAACTTATATCACCAACACTCTTCACGGCTTAAACTTTGCAATACTCGCACACACACAACATACAACTAACCTCCCAAGACACCCCTCGGCAGCACCTGACTCACACAGCCTCCACCGTGGACCACCCAGGCACGGCGGCCACCTCTTGACCAGCATCACTTCCGCCCAACACTCCCTGCAACCCCCTCAACAGCACTCGGTAGAAACGACAACAACAACGGCCTGCACACCCTAACACACCACGATATACCAACCACCACCACCCATACACCCACAAACCGGCAACCACCACCACCTGAAACTCTCTACGCCACCCCAACCATAACAATAACCGACACGACACAACCATTCACGGCTAACAACTCACAAAACCAACTAACACCAAAACTGTTGGGGCTGGTGTCCTTTACAGTTAGTGCAAGGACTTATAAATCTCTAAAAGGATCAAAGGGTATACTTTTGTATGATTATCAGTTGATCCACGTTTATCAATAACGGTTGGCTTGCTAGATAAGTTTGACGTTATTGTCATACAGATGGCGGTGATCAACTGGTCCCTAAAAGTCACACCTATAGGATACGCTTGAGAGATGTGACAGTATGAAAATACAGTCATGTTGATGCCAAATTTGACTAACCAGTCAGTCGGAGTTATTGACTAGTAATTAGTCAAACGCGATGTTGAGACAATTATTTAATACGGATTAAATAATAATGGCTAAGACGAATTAAGCAGTTTATTCGTAAATTGAATATAAACGATTTATATTTGATTAATGTATATTGAATTAATTATACAATATTGTCTTTGTCGGACATGTATTAATATTTCAACTAATCCGTGTTATTAGTCGATGTATTAATAACCGATAACCGATGATGATTTATAATAAAACCCGTCATATACATTTTAGCGGAATTGATCGGACCACAAGTTAAAAATGAGGAGAAAGTGGAAAGCCCACTCCCTCCTCTCATGACCCGCGGACCGAGACAACAAAAGGAGAGGCTCCCTCTCCTTTTGACCTAAGGATTCATTTTTACATAAAAATTAGGGTTTTGAGGAGTATTTTTCTCTGAAAAACCTAGATCTCACATCGAATAACCTCACAATTGCTCTCTCGATATTGCAAGTCAATTAGAGACCATTTCTAGCACAAGGGCATAGTCTCAGACGGTCTTGGGTGCAACGATTAGGAGGAAATCTCTGTTGATTTCTGTTCTTTACGCCGCACATCAAAGGACCCGAGGTTGATTCATAAACTTTATCGTTTTCTATTGTATTTCGTTTATGACCATAAATCGCATGTTATATTTACGTTATAATCCTTAAAATTAAGGGAATTTTACGGATATTTCCCTACAAGTGGTATCAGAGCGAGGCCACGTAAATTTTCATTGTGATTTTTCATAAATCGAATTTGAAACGATTTTGTTTTTGTATAAAAACTACACACTGGTAATTTTTTTTACACATTTTGTTTTTATATGTTTTGTAAACCGTGCCATGTGATACACGTATGATTTCTTTTTGCATATTGTTATTTTAATCGATCATTATAGCAATATGTTCATGTTTTGCAATTTGTTGATTTAATTTTACTCGGTTTTAATCAAAATTGCAATTGTTTTGTTTCGACAAAACTGTTTTCACGAGGGTTTTGTTTTTCCAGAAACATTTGTTCTCGATCAAGCATGTTCTTACTCGATCGAGAGGTTTTCTGTCTTGTTTTTACTCAATCGAGTCCTTGCTGTACTCTATCGACCACTTTTAAAACCCTGACTGCTCGATCGAGACCTCCTCGTACTCGATCGAACAGTTTTGCTGATAAAGGTCCTCGATCGACCTCGTGTTTAGTCGATCGAGCACTTTCTGATTGGCAAACCCCTCGATCGAATGGCAGCTTCATTCGATCGAGCCCTTTTCTTCCTCGATCGAGAACTTTTGTCCCTGGATCGAGGGAATTCGTTTTGGCAGCGTGTAAATTTTTAAATTTTTGTTTTAAAATTTTCTTTTGGCCATAATGTGTACTTTATACGGATATTGTACACTCGCTATGATTGTGAAACGGTTCACACACGTACCATTGAGTTATTTTAAAGCGTATTTAAAGTAACGGATTGTAATAGATTAAAATAAACTGATAGAAGCGGTTTTATCACATAAATTTTAATCGTTAAAAAGGCGGTTTGGATAAATTTAACATAATTACGGAATTATGTCACGAATAAATTTGTTTTAGTTGATGCATTTTATTCATCGTTAATTTTGAATGTTTTTGAATGCTTTTATTACGTATTTATTTATTTTACAAACGTTTGTAACTTAGTGTGGCCTTAGTAGAACGTGTTACCGTAATGATGGAACACGGTCTTGGTTGTATTTTGAGATCTCGTATCTCCGTTTTGGATTTTTCACTTGTAATTACAGTTTTTTTGTATTTAGAATGTAAATAGGTTTATATTTGTAAATTTTAAATTGTAATTTTGAGAAGACCAAAGATGGAGAACCGGATGCTCACTCCCGCTGCATGGACAAACATGGAACATCAAGACAAGCTTCTCGGGTCCAACGGTGTATTCCAAAGTTGTTTTATGTTCTTTTTATTAGGATAGGCCACACTAGGAATTTTATTTACGTATTGCATTCTTTTATTTATTTTTCGTAACGATAATATGCATCATATTCCGCCTAAAAACCAAACCACCTAATTATTGCATGAAAACTGACACATATAGAGGTCACGAGTTAGTTTTCTTTGACATTCTCATGTCACACGATCAATTCCAAGCCATCACCTAAATTAATTCATTCACGCAGACGCTAGTTATTTGTTCACTTAATATGAATTAAAATTAAGTTGATGGGATCTTCCTCGTATAAACAAAAATTGAGAATAGTCTTTATAGGTCAAACTCCAATGAGTCCCTTCTTCGTCGGTAGGCATAATATGACCCCTTTTACGTCGGGTAAGTTGGAACTGATTGACCTATTTTATCTCAACACTATGGTCACTCGTACGATCCTGTGATCATTGTGGACTATAGATAGGATTTACGGAAATCTATCGACCAAGAGTTCTTACGGAAGAATTAGCTAAACAGTTGGCTTATCAATTTACAGAAATTGAGTCTTGGGATCACTTGTATTATTCTTGAGGGAGATCAATTATGCAAGTGCAATGAGTCTACACGTTAAAATAAATTTTAAATAGACTTAAATCACCTCGATGAGTTGCTTATTTCGTTTTTGTTTTTCTTTCTTTTTCAGTGTAGAACACGATCTATTAAACTGCTATAACGAAATGGCTGGTCCTACTAACGACCCAATGCCAAGTGCCACATTGGACCGTGAGTCCTGGCTTCGGATCTTCATGAATCAGATGAATCAGTCTACTCGACTGAAGAATGATGGATCAAACTTCGCGGACTGGGAGGCGGCATTACGGAATGCTGCCGCAGCTGACGGGAAGCTCAAATATTTAATAGAGCCCATCCCGCCAAACCCAGGTCCCACGGCTAGAGGTAATGAGATCGCCAAGTTTAACGATTTCTGTATGGAAGCAGGTGCGATTAAAAACGTACTCATTTTTGCAATGGAACCCAATTTGCAGAAACGCTTCATAGCCCATGGTGCAAACAAGATTTTCACCACGCTCACTAAGGAATTCTCGAAAGCACCGAGAATCGTGACCTATGAGCATACCACTCGCTTCTTTGATGCGAGACTCCAGAAGGGCCAACCAGTTAGCCCACACATTCTCAGCATGATTGAGAATGTCGAGAAGCTGGAGACGCTTGATTGTAAAATCAGCGAGAACATTGTGATTGACCGCATGCTTCATTCACTCCACGATGGTTTTGCGCTCTTTAGAGCGAATTACTATATGAATGATTTGAAGAAAAGTCCCCATGAACTGCACTCCCTTCTCGTACAGACCGAGAAGGACATGAAGTTCAGTGGGAGTATGAAACAGGATGTTCTCGTTGTGTCAAACAAGGGCAAGGGTAAGGGCAAAGCTAAAGCAGACCTAGCAGTAGGTAAGGCGAAGTTTAAGAAGTCAGGTTCAGGCAAGAGTGGGCATGGTGAGTCGAGCACCTCATCAGGCGCGACAAAGAGCAAGAATGAAAACATGGAATGCCATCATTGCCACAAGACTGGGCATTGGAGGCGTACATGTCCTGTCTATCATGAGGACATAAAAGCAGGTCGCGTTAAACCTGTTGGTATGTCTTCTTCTTCTACTTTTATTCATATGATTGAGATTAACCACGCAAGTTACGGAACTTGGGTACTTGATACTGGTTGTGGTTCTCATCTGTGTAATCATGTGCAGGGGCTCCGAAACATCGAACCCCTCGTAAAGGGTGAGGTGGACCTGCGTGTTGGGAATGGAGCAAGAGTGGCTGCCGTCTCAAGGGGAACATTAATGAGAAACGCGTAAAACAGCTCATCCAAAATGGAGCTATCTCGGCCTTTGATTTTCAATCATTTGGCACGTGTGAATCATGTCTCATCGGTAAGATGACTCGTATTTCCTTCAAAGGTGTTGGAATGCGCGCTGCTGACCTATTAGGACTCATACATACGGATGTATGTGGGCCTATCTCAATCACCGCACGAGAAGGCTATAGGTATTTCATCACTTTCACGGACGATTTAAGTAGATATGGCTATGTCTACTTAATGAAGCACAAAAGTGAATCCTTTGAGAAATTCAAACAATACCAGAATAGGGTACAAAACCTACTGGGTAGAAAGATTAAAACACTACGTTCAGATCGTGGTGGCGAGTATCTTTCTCACGAGTTTGATCAACACCTTAAAGACTGTGGGATTGCCTTACAGTTAACTCCACCTGGAACACCTCAATTGAATGGTGTGTCCGAACGGAGAAATCGAACACTACTTGATATGGTTCGATCCATGATGAGTCACACCGTGTTTCCTGACTCATTATGGGGTTATGCTCTTCTGTCAGCTGCTCTAATACTTAACCGAAGTCCGTCTAAAGCTGTTGACAAGACTCCATATGAATTATGGAAGGGAACGGTCCCTAACTTGTCCTTTATACGGGTTTGGGGCTGCGAGGCTTATGTCAAGTGGAGACACGAGGATAAGCTCGGCCCGCGATCGGTCAAGACATACTTTATAGGTTATCCTAAAGGAACACTTGGTCATTACTTCTATTCGCCAACCGAACAACGCGTTTTTGTTGCGGCTAGTGCGACATTCTTAGAGAAGGAATTTCTCGAGAATGCAAAGAGTGATAGAACCTTCGCCCTATCGGAGATTCCAGAACCAGATACCGAGCAACCATTGGAGGAACCAGTTCCTCCAATCCCGGCTCCGGTTAATATTCCTGAGGAACCTAGGAGGTCGGGAAGAGTCTCTATTCCCCCGGACAGATACATTGGTATGGTCGAGGAACATGACATAGATGACATTCTACTCTTAACGAGTAGTGAACCCGCAACCTATAAAGGTGCCATGACTAGTTCTGACTCAAAGCTATGGCTTGAGGCCATGCAATCCGAGATGGACTCCATGTATGAGAACAACGTATGGGATCTTGTTGACTTACCTGCTAAGGTTCGTCCCCTTCAATGCAAATGGCTTTACAAGATAAAGCATTCTGTGGAAGGTCAACAAGATATCTATAAAGCACGACTAGTTGCTAAAGGTTTCACCCAAGTGCCAGGTTTGCACTACGATGAGATTTTTGTACCCGTAGTCATGCTGCGTTCCATTCGGATAATCTTAGCGATTGCCGCTTTTCATGACTATGAAATTTGGCAAATGGACGTGAAAACCGCCTTCTTAAACGGCTTTTTGGAGGAAGAGTTGTACATGGTACAACCCGAAGGTTTCATCGATCCAGAACATCCTAAGAAAGTATGCAAACTTAAGCGTTCCATTTATGGACTTAAGCAAGCATCTCGGAGTTGGAATCATCGCTTCGACCAAGTGATTAAAGAAAATGGATTTATTCGATCGGTCGAGGAACCATGTCTTTATATCAAGTCGAGTGGGAGCAAGATTGTCTTCCTAATATTGTATGTCGATGACATACTCCTGATTGGGAATGACATACCTCTCTTAACTTCGGTGAAAGTATGGTTGAAAAACCATTTCCAGATGAAAGATCTGGGTGAGGCACAAAGAATTTTGGGCATCCGTATCTATCGAGATAGATCACGTCGGATGTTATCTCTCAGTCAGGAGTCTTACATAGACAAAGTCCTAGAGAGATTCAGCATGACTAACTCCAAAAAGGGGTTTCTTCCTATGGCTCCAGGGGTACATTTGAGCAAGTCTCAGGCACCAGAGACACCGAAAGAGAAAGAGTGCATGACACGGATTCCTTATGCCTCGGCTATAGGATCAATCATGTATGCCATGATATGCACACGTCCGGACGTGGCATATGCATTGAGTATGACAAGTCGATTCCAACAGCATCCAGGTGAATCACATTGGCTGGCTGTCAAGAACATTCTTAAGTACCTACGGAGGACTAAAGATTGGGCATTGACTTATGGAGGCCCTCAAAAGCTATGCGCAACCGGTTACGCAGATGCTAGCTTCCAAACGGATCGAGATGACTCGAAATCTCAGTCTGGATTCGTTTTTACTCTTAATGGCGCTGCAGTCAGCTGGAAGAGTTCCAAACAAACTGTTACAGCAGATTCTACGACTGAGTCCGAGTACTATGCCGCGTCTGAAGCTACAAAGGAAGCGATATGGATGCGTCAATTCTTACATGGACTATCCGTAGTGCCTAGTTCGAATGACCCAATCACCATCTATTGTGACAATAGAGGTGCCATCTTCCAGGCTAAGGAGCCCAAGTCTAGCAACAAGTCTAGACATGTACAACGGAAAGCTCATCTAATCCGAGATTACGTGGAGCAAAAGGAAGTAGTGATAGAAAAGATTGCTACAGATGATAATATAGCAGATCCTCTCACTAAACCATTACGACAAGATAAGCATGAAGGGCATGTTAATTCTATAGGAATCAAACGTGTTCCTGAGTTGTAGTACTCTTTTTATGGATTAGATTCATTCTCTTTTGTACTCCATACGACATCATCGTTTTGATATTTATATATTTTGTTTTTCATGTGGAATTTGTACGACAATTTTGAACACCACAAAGTGAACTGAACAAACATTATATTTTTGCTCCTTAATTGCCCACATGAGCTGATAACTCTGGCAATTATTTTGTGACGTTGGTTGATGGTGGGTTCAACGAGCCATAAGTCAAACGGTTGACTGACCAATCACAGAGGCGAGTTATACGGATATCTCGTAGGACACAATTGTGACATCGACGTGGAGTCCTAAATGTTTTATAACATTCGGTGCCCGGTCGTGGATAGGACCTCCATGGTGATCCTAAGAGTCGATTCTTTTGACTATCGACTGTCTCTTGAGACTAAGGCAGATTTTGGGTGACTTTGGTTTCTTTCTCATGGTCATCCGTAACAGGGGGCCAAGTAGATTTTTTCTGGGTCATTTCATGCTGTGCTTAGATCGGAAGGAGTCGAGTTGAAGGAAATATTCAGCCTTTATCAGGTACTCGATATTTCTCGGGGCCACTCGAGGAGTCAGAATCGAAATGCATGGCCATGCTCGGATACGGATTCGTTTTATCAGTTAAGTTACTCTCTAGTCGGGGAAACCACTCTTGATACAGATCGATTGTAAAATACGACCTTTGCGGATCCGGATTTGCAAATTGTTTTACATTGAGTGGGAGAAATTTTAAATGAATATAAGAATCGGTTATCGCACATACACTTGTACGGACAAGTGGGAGTTTGTTGAATTTGTGTCCTCCGGTTAGTGCGGATAACGTCATTGCACATACACTTGTACGGACAAGTGGGAGCTTGTTGGGGCTGGTGTCCTTTACAGTTAGTGCAAGGACTTATAAATCTCTAAAAGGATCAAAGGGTATACTTTTGTATGATTATCAGTTGATCCACGTTTATCAATAACGGTTGGCTTGCTAGATAAGTTTGACGTTATTGTCATACGGATGGCGGTGATCAACTGGTCCCTAAAAGTCACACCTATAGGATACGTTTGAGAGATGTGACAAGTATGAAAATACGTCATGTTGATGCCAAATTTGACTAACCGGTTAGTCGGAGTTATTGACTAGTAATTAGTCAAACGCGATGTTGAGACAATTATTTAATACGGATTAAATAATAATGGCTAAGACGAATTAAGCAGTTTATTCGTAAATTGAATATAAACGATTTATATTTGATTAATGTATATTGAATTAATTATACAATATTGTCTTTGTCGGACATGTATTAATATTTCAACTAATCCGTGTTATTAGTCGATGTATTAATAACCGATAACCGATGATGATTTATAATAAAACCCGTCATATACATTTTAGCGGAATTGATCGGACCACAAGTTAAAAATGAGGAGAAAGTGGAAAGCCCACTCCCTCCTCTCATGACCCGCGGACCGAGACAACAAAAGGAGAGGCTCCCTCTCCTTTTGACCTAAGGATTCATTTTTACATAAAAATTAGGGTTTTGAGGAGTATTTTTCTCTGAAAAACCTAGATCTCACATCGAATAACCTCACAATAGCTCTCTCGATATTGCAAGTAAATTAGAGACCATTTCTAGCACAAGGGCATAGTCTCAGACGGTCTTGGGTGCAACGATTAGGAGGAAATCTCTGTTGATTTCTGTTCTTTACGCCGCACATCAAAGGACCCGAGGTTGATTCTTAAACTTTATCGTTTTCTATTGTATTTCGTTTATGACCATAAATAGCATGTTATATTTACGTTATAATCCTTAAAATTAAGGGAATTTTACGGATATTTCCCTACAAAAACTTCCCCTGTTTTTGCGAAACCCGTCAACCATCCACACAAACCACGACTTCCGACCACCCTAACACCACCACTAGGACCGAATAATCACCACGAACCCAGACAACCTAATTTCGAGTCCAACGGGTCAAGCAATTGTGTATAAAACGGTTCCAACGTGTTTAGCAATAACTATGCCCTACCCGTGTTTTCCGGCCACCCACCGTACTAAACGCCAGAAACAACCACCCAAAACCACCACAAAGTGGTCGACTCACAGCCTAGGTCACAACCCGCCCAAGCCCAGGTCAAGTAAGGTTCGTTTATGGTCCAAACTGGGTCGAAGTCCACTGCTCCCATGTTTTAAACCCGCCTCCACAGCCCTCGAAAACCCTTCTGCCACCGCCACCATACGCCTTCCCTGACACCACCACCGTACCCAATCCAACCCTTGCAACCCTATGTACCACCTCCCAAAGTTTGGTCTGATTCCGTCAAGGTTTGGGTCAGTTTCTAAGCGTCTTAAGATCGTCTCACATTCAGCTTAATAAGAAAATAAAACGAGATTAGAAATTGGTTACCTATTATTTACCGCTTGCTAATTCCGTCTCCAAAAGCTCCTCCTCTTAATTTGTGATTTATTTCTCAGATTTAATAGGGTATTTATAGTGTAGGAATATAGAGAATGTGAGGTCAATTAGGAAACTATATAATTTTACCTTATTCTAATTAGTATAGGAATTATTATTATAATAATTACCATTATATTATTATTATTATTATTACATATGTTAATCTTACCATAAATGGGATTTCCTCATACAATATTTACTAATTTATTATTGACATAAATTTATTATTACTATTAATATAATTATAATTACTTTTATATATTGTTATTCCCATATTATTTTATTATTAATTCTCGATACAAAACCCGATCACACCCATATTATACCAATAAATTTCGGCCCATACAATAATGGCACACGGTCCAAAGCACAAATATTAACTAAACCCAATTCCCAACTTGCTTACTTCCTTTATTATTTAATTAACGTCTTACTTGTAATTACTATTAGAAATGTCATTTAATCAATTATTAAATTACATAAATTATTCTTATAAAATACAGAGTATTACAGAGTCTAAATAAAATGAACCCGAGGAGAGTTGTTTGGAGCTACTGCAAAGGCTTGGGAGACGTCTCGAAGTCGCATTAAGGCGCTTACGATCTCGAGCCGGTCACATAGGGAAGTCGTGGGAATTGTGTGTACTTCGAGTCATGTGTGTATTACTTGTAACTTGAACCATGTGAAATTGTTGGATGAAATGATGAAAGATTTGGAACATGGTAGTATATGAAAGGCGAATTGCGAATTTATATATGATAGATCTCGAGCATGAAATATGTTGAGCATGTTATATGTTTAATACGTGGCTTTTAAAAAGGGGTAGTTGTGTATATGTGTATATTCGTTTAGAAAGGCATGTTTACATATGTTTACGATAGCTTACAGCTCATTTTTGGCATGACTCGGCCGAGCAGGGCGGGTACTCGACCGAATAGGGGGTACTCGGCCCAGGCACTTGACCGAGTGTTGTTTGAGGTATAGTTGGCAGTAGCCACTGGTTGTGATCACTCGACCGAGTAATAGAGCATACTCGACCGAGCATCATCCATAGTCGACCGAGTATGTTTTCTGTGTTTTTAACGTTGGCTACTGATGTGAACATTATTTGCGCACATTTAGTCCCCTAATTGAGCCTATTTTGCATACTATTATAGCCTTTCATGACCCTTTTATCCGTCAAAACCTTCCTATTTGCTTTTCTAGCGCATTTCATATGTTTTGTAGAAAAGGAGATAAAAAGGCAGAAATTCCCGTCTGTCGTGCATATTTGGAAGCTTTTTGATGATATTGGATGGACTAGTATAAAGAGGAGACAAGAATGATGACCAAGGATGTAGGAATAAAGTGTATATAGAAGGATCATAGGGTTAAAACGCAAGGATGACGAGAAGGAGGTCAATGCAAGAAGAAATTGCTCGGGACCAAACCAAGGGTTGCTCATTTGGCTCTTAAAGTATGCTAGATGGAACGGCGTCGAAAAAACAAGTGATCTAGGCTTTTGAATCACTCCAATAGGAGTCCGGATGAGAAAATGACGTTCGTTTTACAATCCGAGGTCAAACAAAGAAGCTGCCCGCCAATCCGCTCGTCCCGAGACTCAAGACGCTCGGATTCCTGAGACCCAATCCGCCCGTCTTCTCCTCAAGACGCTCGGATTCACCCAATCCGCCCATCTTCCCCTCAAGACGCTCGGATTGTTAGACAGAAGGAAAAGTTAAATACACAGCCCAGAATCCGAGCGTCCCGAGACCAATCCGCTCGGATTCTCTTATAGCTATTCCGTCTTCTACTTGTTCAATGAAGGATGCGCATATTTTTCAAAGACCGGCGAAAAGGAGACCGGAGTCTCTCTTGAGACCGGCGATTCCCTACCCAACAATTAGCATTGTTAAATTACTATTTTACCCTTGCTTAACCTAATGATGCTCTATTATATATATCCCATTTGTAATAATCAAATCATCAAGTTTTCATTAGATTAATTCAACTTTCCTTAGATTAGATTAGGAGTAGATTAGAATAGATTAATCTCAATCTTCCCACAAAATTACACATTAATCTCTCCTTAATTATTGTTCAAGTTTATTATTCAAGTTTGTTACTTTTGGGTAATTGAAGATTATTGGGTTATTATTGGAGGATTGACAACCTTCATCAATCAATCAAGTTTCTTCTATTATTCTTTGCTTTATTATTTGGATCATCTCAAGTTTGGTTAAATTCCTTTACTCTTTAATCTTTATTGTTCATTTCTTCATTCTATTATCATGTTTATACTTGTTGTGATTATTGACACCATTAATGACATGTTTCCCATGATAATGAGTGAGTAGTCTTTTAGCTAGGATTAGTGGGTAATTAGGGGAAACCAACATGGGATTGATTCATGCTTAATCCAATATGTCACATGATTAAATTGCTTGCTTGTTGTGATGTCAACTTTATGCACATGTTATGTTTGATGAAATGCTAAGCCTATGAATCCTTGCATTTACAACCATCTCTTATCTACTCAACTTGACTTGTAAGATATAAACCAACTCGAGTCTTATTAGACCATGCATAGAAGTTGAATAGGAGGAAAGTAAGTCGACTTGTAGGTGTTGTACAATCTAATCGATTCGGCTCCGAGACCCAACCCTTCCTATGAACCGTAAGACATAAACCAACTCGGTTCCTCCACAACATTAATTGCTTGCAACTTTGTAAACATGTTTGTATGATCAACACCATGAATCCCCTATGACCCCATGATATCCTAGCACTTTTCATCATTTGTTTACATCCTTCCTTTTATTGCTTGTTTTAATTTAATGCTTTTATTAGTCTAGAACACAACTACAAACCCAATTCAATTGTGACACTAGTATAAATTGAGATAGATAGACTTAGAACCCAAAACACACCGTCCCATGGATCGATCTCGACTTACCACTAACTAGCTGTTTGTTGAGTATTATAAATGTGTTTGATTGGATGTGACCCGACGACATCACACCCACATCAAAATGGCGCCGTTGCCGGGGAAGGTGTTAACTTGATTTAGATTTTCTTATATTGTTATTAGTTGTGTCTTTCTTTGCCTTGGGGAAG
The DNA here is from genome assembly GCF_048544455.1 of Silene latifolia. Lineage (NCBI taxonomy): Eukaryota > Viridiplantae > Streptophyta > Magnoliopsida > Caryophyllales > Caryophyllaceae > Silene > Silene latifolia. Next base: position 72,674,201 of record NC_133536.1, read on the forward strand.
TAAAACTCCTCAAGGTTTGTTCTAATTATTTTCGAGTTTTTTGATATTTTGCATGTCTAGAAGATCACAAGGTAACTTGTTACCCTTTGATCACGAAATTGAAAGGACTTTGACAACCAATAGATATTCAACCAAACACTATTGAGTTCATCAACCCTTTTACAAGAGAAGGTGAGGAGAACCCAACACAAAATCAACCCACAATGCCTATGTTTTCATCACATTCCGTACCAACCGAGGAGAACCTACCCCAATGGTACTCCCACACCACAACACTTAACCGGAAATTTTATTGCCAAATCCGCATTTATCCAATTAGTCGAAAGAAGCCAATTTGGGGGGATGCGTAGTGAAGACCCTCACTCTCACATGGAGACTTTTTGTGACTATTGTGATGCGATTTCTCAAACCGGTGTAACTCAAGACCAAATTCGATGGGTCTTATTTCCTTTTCTCTAATTGGCACCGCGAAACAATGGTTGGAAGGCCTTGATAAGGCTACTCTCGGAATTGATTCTTGGAAGAAGTTGGCTCTAGCTTTCTACAAAACGTTCTATCCACCGGAAAAGACTAACATGCTAACAGCTCAAATTACGGGCTTTAAGCAAAGAGATGAAGAATTCTTGTATGAAGCTTGGGAGCGATTCAAGGGAATTTGTCGCTCATGTCCTCACCATGGACATAGCGAGTGGTTCTTGGTACAACAATTTTGGAATGGTCTTTATGAAGATTCAAGAAACATTCTCAACATGGGATCAAATGGAATGTTCACCGAAGTTAACGACAATCAAACTTGGAACAAGATTGAGGAAATGGCGGTCCATAACTCACAATATAGTAGACCTCGCAAGGCTACTAGAGGAGGAAAGCATGAAGTGGACTCTATTACTCAATTGGGTGCTCAACTTAGTGCTCACATTGATACCATCAACTTGAAATTCGAAAAAGCTATGGCTAGACTTGAAGAACCCTCAAAATGACCAAAGCATCATGTTAATGCCATGACGGCATCTTCATCAATCCCAAGTGGGATATGTGAGAATTGTGGAACTTTGGGACATGACCAAAGTGAATGTAGGGGAACAAATGAACAACTGAATGCTTTTCAAGCATACAAGAGTGCTACCCCTTATTCAAACTATTACAATGAAAACACCAAATTCCACCCAAATCTCTCATAAAAAAGCCAAAATGTTCAAAACCCTCAACCAACATACACCCCACCTCCCATGAGAAACCAAAATCAAAGACCCTTTTACAACCAAAACCAAGGTTACCAAAATCAAACTCCATACAATCAACAAAATGACCAACGTTTTGATGTTCAAAAAGCTGTCCTCCAAATGCAAAAGAATCAACAAGAGTTTTTCACTCAAATGCAAATAGATAGTCAAGCAAAGGAAATCACCATCAACAACATCCTAGCCCACACCAAGATGTTGGAAACCCAATTGACTCAACTAGCATCTTCAAGCTCACAAAGACAAAAGGGGCAATTACCACCTCAAAGTAATCCCCCAAGACATGAAACGGTTAGTTCCATTCACTTGAGAAGTGGTATAAGGTATGAAGCACTGAAGAAGCAAGTTGAGGATGAAGTTGTGGAAGCTAGTGATAAAGAAGAAGTTGTGTAAAACTCCAAGGATGGAGAACCATCAAAAGAAGAAGTTTCAAAGAAAAATGAAGACAAGGTCAAGGAGAAGGAGCCCATTATGATTAGACTTCCTTTTCCAAGTCGTCAAGCCAAGCCCAAATTTGATGACCAACTTGGAAAATTTATGGAGATTGTGAAGAATTTGGAAGTCTCGATTCCTTTCACGGAATTAATCAATCACGTGTCGGCCTATGCAAAATACATGAAAGACATCCTTACAAAGAAGAAGTCAATCCGGAAGCTTGAGACTATCGCCTTCACTAAGGTGAGTAGTGCAATACTTTAAGGGAGTTCACCTCCAAAACTTAAGGATCCGGGAAGCTTCTCAATACCGTGTACCATTGGTGACACCACGATCAACAAAGCCTTATGTGATCTAGGGGCTAGTGTGAGTGTTATGCCGTACTCGGTGAGTAAAAGGTTAGGGATGGGAGAGCTTAAATGCACCAATATCACACTCCAAATGGCCGATAGATCGACGAAGACACCATTAGGGATATGGGAAGATGTCCCCGTAAGAGTTGGGAAATTTTTCATCCCGGTGGACTTTGTCATTGTTGACATGGAAGAAGACTCCAACATTCCAATCATTATAGGTAGACCTTTCTTACACACCGCGGGTGCGGTGATAGATGTGAAGCATGAAGAGCTCACTCTAGAAGTGGGAGATGAGAGTATAACTTTCAATCTTGACAAGACCATGAGAGCTCCCCGTTTGCATGAACCATGTTTTATGGTTGATCATTATAGCCAGAAGGATGATAGGAAGAAGTTGGAATTCCAATGGAAGAAGAAAATCGATAATGCCCCATTCAAAGAGCAAGGAAATTGTAACAAAGAGAGCTTGAAAAGCTCACCAAAGTCAAACAATGAAGAGGATGGCCTCATTGGCCAAGACAAGAAAGTGGGAGAGTTGTCTCTATCAACTCAAGAGATCTTTAGTGACCAAGTAGATGAAGTTTGTGGTCTTTGGGACGATGAGTTTGAAGGGATTTTCAATCCCTACATTGGTAATGCTATCGATCAAGACCAACATGAAGGACAACAAGGGCAAAGATCTATTGAAGATCTTTATCATGATAATGAACAAGCTTTCGACTACTTCTTCAAGGTGTTGAGCAACATCAACAACACCTTGGACATGCCCCCATGACATCTCACTAAGGATGAGAGTTTGGTGGAGTCCTCTCCAAACCACCATTTGTAAATATTTCTAACTCCCTAACTTGAATTTTAATTCTTACATTGCATTTTTGTCATTTTTGGATTTTTATGCTTTGATCAAGATAATTATCATTTTTGAGAGAAGTGAGGGAGGGACTAATGATTTAATTGATGTGTAGTGCTTTAGCTTAGTGTGGGGATAGCAATTGCCTAGGCTATTCATGCCTTAGTAGTGCCCCTACAATGAAGAAGACGAGATTTGAAGAATGAAAATGACACGGGATATGCAAATGCACGAATGGAACTGAATCCGGGTAGACTAGGAGGAATCCGAGCGTCCTTAAGGGGAATCCGCTCGTCTTTAGGGAATCCGAGCGTCTTTGGCTGAATCCGTCCGTCCAAGTGAACTGAAAAATTGAAAATATGGGACTGTTGAAGAATCCGAGCGTCCCAGAAGAGAAGACGCTCGTCTTAAAGAATCCGCTCGTCTTTGCAGAAAGACGCCCGTCTTTTTGCCAGTGCAAAATAAGAAAACTCGCTGTAACAGAATCCGCCCGTCTTCAGAGGAATACGCTCGTCCTGCAGTGGAAGAATCTGAGCGTCCCAGCTAAAAGACGCCCGTCTTTAGGCGAGAATTCTTGAACCCAGAATAGGCAGAATCCGAGCGTCCCGAAGGAAAAACGCCCGTCTTCCCCTGCAGTTTCAAAATTTTTGGGTGTTTTTAAATACCCCTCCCACATTCATTTCTTCATTCATTCATTCAAAACACTAACAAAAACCCCAAAAACCCCAAAACCCTCATCCTCTCCATCACCAAAACAAGATTTCCTCAACCAAATTCAACAAAATCAAATCCAAACTTCCTTCTAACAACAATTAATCACTCCTTTTCCAACAATAATCAATCCAAGCACCAAAATCTTCAACCTTTGAGTCGATTTTTTAATTACAAAGGCAAAGCCTTCATCTTAAAATCGATTTGGGTATAATTGGAAATTGAAGATTTTCACTCTTTTCTTGGTATATTCATCAATGGCAAGAACAAAAGGATCAACAAAGGCACTTAAGGCAAAGGCACTCTCAACAAGGCAACAATGCCGTCAAGAAAAGAAAGCCTCATTGGCTATGGTGGTTGCTAGTGCAAACTTGGAAGTTCAAAAACAACAAAATCCTCCCTTGGAAGCAACAACATCAACAACTCCGGAAATTGCTCAATTATCAAACTATCCGGAGGTAATTTTCATTTCTAACTCCCATAGGGATACATTTGTCAAGTATGCTAGGAAATCCATTCTACCCACCAAATTCATATGTGAAGATGCCTTGAACAAATTGGGTGTCCTTGAACAAACAAAAGCCTTCTTTGAAGCCATGGGGTTTGGAAAATTGTTTGCTACAAGAGAATTGACATACCCCTCCCTTACCTTTGAATTCTTAAGTTCATTGAAAGTGACTAAGGTAGAGACTAGAGAATACATCGAGTTTCGCCTTGCCAATGTGAATAGGCGCATCACCTTTGATGTTTTGAGTAAAGCATTAGGTCTTAGTGATACACCTCGTTATTACAAGAAGCCCGAAAAATATGACCCCGCCCCTCTTTGGGAGGCGATTTCCGGGAAAAAATTTGAGAACTTTCATGCTTGTCGCGCTCTATTAGTCCACCATCCGGGCATTAGAGTGTGGTACAAGGTCATCGGGAATACTATCATTGCAAGAAAAGACACTAACCACTTTACCAAGCTCGATTGTATTCTACTTGAGTCGGCCTTAAATATTGGAAGGGAATTCACCAAGCCTTACAATGCTCTAAGGCTTTTGGTGGAAAGATGGCTCAATGTTGATTGTGGAAAGCAAGGCACCGCTTTTATCGTAAATGGAGGTCTAGTTACTCTTTTGGCCAAGTACTTTGATCCGAATTTCAACAAGGATAGCAAGTATGTGGCGAAAAAAGAGGGTCATCTCATTGACATGGATGCCATGATTAATAAGTACAAATGGGTCACGCTTAATCCTCTTGACACCAAATATGGGTGGCTCACCAATGATGCTAGATCTTTTACTTTGCCTTCCAAGATATGCCGTTTGAGTGTCCATAGAACAAACTACCTTCTTCCTCTCTCAAAGGAAGCCGAATACATCATCCGTCAACAAAGGGGTGAAATTGAAATGCCCTCCTCCTCCATTGTCACACCACCCTATCCATTCAAATATCAAGAGTTCAAACCCGAAGGTGTTGAAGTGGGCAATGACTACATGACTCTACTTATGCAAGAGATGAACAAAAAAGCTTATAAGGACCGAGAAGATGCTTACTTAGCCCAATATCCACCCCTCCTTCATTTAGCTAGGCAAGGACTACTTGATCCTTCATGTCCTTTGCCTAGTTGGGCGGATAGGGAAGTCTTCTTTCCAAGTGCATCTAGGGGTGAGAGACCGGGTGACGATGAGGTTGTCGGTGATGAGGTTGTTGATGATGAGGGCATTGTTGAAGAAGTAAATGAAGAAGAAGAGGATAATGAAGTAAATGATGAAGGAAGTAAGCAAGGAATTGAAGAGGGGAGTGGAGATGAGTCAACTTCTATTGAGGAAGATGATGACAATGATGATATGGTAGAAGACTAGCAAGCTTTGGAGGCTCCTACCCTCTTGAGGTTTGTCTACTTCTTTCTTTGTTTTATTTATTTTATCTTGATCATGGTTGGAGAGTCCTAGCAACATAGAGGACTAACACCTCGACCCCGTTGAGGTGTTCTTATTTTATTGTTCCCATTTTGAAAATCCAAAATGACAATTTAGCTTCATGCATTGCATCTTGTGTGCATGAACTACCCCCAACTTTAAGACATTAGAAATAATGTCTATCTCGGTTTGGGGAAGTACATGCATACGCAACGGGAGGTAATCTAAATTACGCTCTCCGTCATAAACAAAAACCCATGCATCATGTAGTGTAATATAGCGTAGCTTGTATAGTATAGAATTCATGCATCATGCTTGTATAGTTTCCCATCATTTTGGCCATTGAGGACAATGTACATATTCGTGTGGGGATGGGGAATTCTAACTTAACTTTTATTCAAAAAAACCAAAAAAATCAAAAAGTTTCGAAAAATTGAAAAAATTGAAAAATTTGAAAATCCAAAAACAAGTTCATTTGCTTTGTAGTGTAGTCATGTATATATTGTTGTATATATTGTGTTTGTTCTATCCTTGTACACATTGATCGACTACGTCATATCCGAGACTTGAGGACTTTATGTTAATGACTATGTGGCTTTATTTTGATTGATGCGGTATAACAATGTGAACTTAGGACTTGCATTTAGTTTATTTGTCATATTAGTTGGTAGAATCATTTACGTTAGGATGTATATATGATAGTTGCATCATGGCATGTAGTTGCATGTTAGAAAAATTTTGTGAAACCGTCTACTTGGGAAACTTGACAAGTATATATAGGCCCTAGTAGATGCTTTTTCTTCTTAAGACTTTACTTGTTAGAATACTTGTAAAACACCATAGGATGTGTCATGCTAGTATCCTTTGACCCATGGATTAAGGCCTAGTCAAGAGTACCTTGTGGTGTGATAACTCCTTGGCTACCGTTTATTCCAAGGTGACCCTTGAAACCATGCAACCATCATTCATCCATGTTCTACCATATATTTTGTCATCAAAGGGAATGGGCACAAAAAGAAATTGTTCAAATTTGAGTTCAAGAAAAGAAAAGAAAAGAAAACGTTTGCAAATTGCATCAAAAGAATAGAGGAGTAACAAAATGAAAACTCATATGCTTCAAATATAAGGCACCCTCGTTACTAATTGGGGTGACTTGGAAAATGTTCAAAAGAAAAATGCAAAAAGTTGAAAAGTTGTCAGGTATTGAAATGCCAAAAATCAAAAAGAAATGGCAAAAAGAAAGTGTACTCAAATGTTATATGCCACAAGAAATTTGGAGGAAAAACAACAACAAAGCAAACTCCCAAATAAAACTCAAATACTATCGATCCCTTTATCCATCGTATCCATTTTTTGTGCATGGTAGAGAGGGGACGACCCTTCTTCTTTTCTAGGCAAGAGGAGGAATTCCGCGATCCTCCAGTGTTTCTAACACCATAGGGAGTCTACTCTTGACAAAAGCATTTAACGATTGAGGACAAAGGTACCCTAGCTTGACACAACTTGGAGGTGATTTGTTGGTATCCTTCTAGGCTTAGTAGTTTGAATAAATTGCATCTAAGAAGGAGTATGTACCCTTGAATTGCTTCCCCTTTACATAATTTCCGCCACTTAGATGAGGAAAGTGGCTATTCTTTTATAGATGCATCTATTACTTGATTTTGTGTGCTTTAATATTTGGATGTGTCGCCATTTTGGCAAGACCCACCTTGCCTTGCAAGAAGGCATCCTACCTCATGGTTGTCTTGTTGTGAGTTGAAGGGGCGGAGTGAGACCCGCTAATTGTCTCATATCGGCTATATTAGTAGGTTAGTTTAAATAATGGTCTAGTTTTTGTCACCTCTTTACTCGGGACGAGTAAAGGTTCGGTTTGGGGATATTTGATGTGAACATTATTTGCGCACATTTAGTTCCCTAATTGAGCCTATTTTGCATACTATTATAGCATTTCATGACCATTTTATCCGTCAAAACCTTCCTATTTGCTTTTCTAGCGCATTTCATATGTTTTGTAGAAAAGGAGATAAAAAGGCGGAAATTCCCGTCTTTCGTGCATATTTGGAAGCTTTTTGATGATATTGGATGGACTAGTATGAAGAGGAGACAAGAATGATGACCAAGGATGTAGGAATAAAGTGTATATAGAAGGATCATAGGGTTAAAACGCAAGGATGACGAGAAGGAAGTCAATGCAAGAAGAAATTGCTCGGGACCAAACCAAGGGTTGCTCATTTGGCTCTGAAAGTATGCTAGATGGAACGGCGTCAAAAAACCAAGTGATCTAGGCTTTTGAATCACTCCAATAGGAGTCCGGATGAGAAAATGACGTCCGTTTTACAATCCGAGGTCAAACAAAGAAGCTGTCCGCCAATCCGCTCGTCCCGAGACTCAAGACGCTCGGATTCCTGAGACCCAATCCGCCCGCCTTCCCCTCAAGACGCTCGGATTCCTGAGACCCAATCTCCCCGTCTTCCCCTTAAGACGCTCGGATTCCGGAGACCCAATCCGCCCGTCTTCCCCTCAAGACGCTCGGATTCCTGAGACCCAATCCGCCCGTCTTCTCCTCAAGGCGCGATTCCAGGTCTTCCTATTCTAACGCCGCCTACGCTACAGATTCCCTACATCCTGGCACAGGGTATTTAGCTACTCATACTAGAAATAATGACAGCAATAAACTTAACGATTAAAACATTCGAATTCATACTTAAAAGTAATTAAATGAACAATTAACATAAAACAATAATTTGGCTTCGGGAGAACTAACCTAGCAATTCTAAACTATTAGTGAATTAAAGCAATGAAACTGAATATAAGGACAGAAGAGTACCGTGTAAAGGAATTGTAAAGGAAAGATCAAAACCGAATGCGAATATAAATTTTATTAATGAAAGAACAATAATCTTAAGAACCCTAATTATTGATGATAAACTAAAAAACTGAATGAATCCTTGATAATTTCAGGTTACGTTATATAGGAATATAACGTAACACTTATTCCTAAACCTAATATACAATGGGCTTTGGAATTCTCGTTCTATTTCTTTAATTATGCGTCAGCTCGTGTGATGGTCGATCGACCATGCAAGGCAGTCGATCGACTGGTCTGCACTGAACAACAGCTTCTGTAAGTCGCGCTCTGGTTGATCGACCATAGGAGGCAGTCGATCGACCACTGCAGCTGGTACTTTGCTTCAAAAACTTCGTGAATTAGTCTTTCGGGCCTCGATATGCGCACCAAGTTCGTTTCTTGAGTAAATGCTTCACATCAAATGCAATGCAAGGTACTCGGGGATGGATTTAGCTCAATTTCTTCTAATTTCCGCATAAATCTGCAATATTACATAAAAATACGAAAGTAAACAAAATGGGGCAAATAGTAGCATAAACTACATAATTGAGCTCTGAAATGCGTGTAAAATAGGGTGTAAAACAACATATTTAGGACACGCATCAAACTTCCCCAAACCAAACCCTTGCTTGTCCCTAAGCAAGAACTAGACTCGATCCTAAAACCTAATGGAACGAGTTCAATCTCAGAGCGAAATGCAACTATTAAAGCCTAAACCAATTTAACGCAACAACTAACAATCAATTAGCAACATGAATCATGCAAACGAGTTATGAAGTCGTCAAAAACTGTTGATCTTTTAACTGTAGAGACTTATCAAATCGGACTCTCACGGGTCACTCATATCACTCAATGAAAACAAGTGAGTATATGGAAGATAGAAAGAAGTAAACGTAATGACTTTCACCTAACTACGACCTATAAGAACATGCCTGCAATCTAATATGAAAATAATCTCTACAACCGTATATATGCATTCCAACCAAACAAATGACCATGACACATGCCGAGGTAAATATAGATATGTGAGGTAAGGGTAAGAAGAGGCTAAAATAAATTTGGATAAAAACAGAGTTAAAAGCCAAGCTAGTAACTAAGGGAACCAAATTATGACAACATCCAACTTCTTGCTCAAAATTTCAATCGAAACGGTGCTAATTATCAAGCACAAATCTCACAATCTCCGATATAATTGTAATTCCCCAAATGATGATAATAAAGTATGGGAATAAAATCACCAACTGATCAAAACTCCAGCCACGTGATTTTGATTTTTCTCTTTTCTCGGGCTTCGGTCGATCGACCAAGATGGGCAGTCGATCGACCGCCCTCCATAGTACAGCATGCGTTTCTTTTTTCTCTTTTCTTTTTCTTTTTCAATTCTATTTTTCATTTTCTTTTCCTTCCTTCATTCTTCTTCCCAACATCATCTCAAAAGAGCATATGCAACCAAAAATGAAGTGACAATACCGAAAACATAAACTACTAGCTTGACAAGGGCAAGCTAAATGTAGGATGTAGTTAACGGGACAAAAAGGCTATTTCTGGCAGTGTGGAGCTTATGGGCAAAATGAATAAAGGGGTGACCTCTTCCACATATGTCAACAAACCACGAACCCGAATGCATACAGGTATTAAGCACATTAAGTTCATATTTATGCATATTTATGTAACATGTCTCATAAGGAGTAACTACTCACAATCCTAAATGAACTGGTCATAGATGACACCAGTTATAGGCTCTAAATCTCAGAAAATGATGTAGTTTGCGAAAAATTCAAGCCAAGTCTCAAGATTCAGCGAGATATTTAACGAAAACTCGTAGACTATGCATATATGATTCTACTAATAACATGTTAATTAGCACGGCTTAGGCGTAAACAGATGAAAATGCAATGTCATCATTGAAATACTACCGTTCCGACTCGACCAATATGCTAAAATAAACGTGCATTTTTTTAAATTTTTGAAATTGTTCAATTTTTTGAGATTTTTGTATATATAAGAGAAAATAAACAACAATGCAAGACAAAAATGTAAACGTGAATGCAAGCAAATGAAATGCAACGCAAAACCCTTCCCCAAACCAAATCACACAATGTCCCCATTGTGCAAAATCATGTAATGAAATAAAAGGAAAACGGGAATTTGCGAAAAATTGACTAAAAAAGACATGAAATAAGGACTCGGAAACTCACAAGACTTTAAGCGCAGCAAAAGGAAACCTCCCCAAACCAGCGTGAGCTAGGAGGTTTCAGTAGCCAGCAGTGCTACCAATAAGTACCTGAAAAGACAAACAATACCACGCATAATTCCGAGAAAACAATTTATTAAACGCAACATTATGTGTAAAATAAAGAAACGGAAGAAAACAGAAATGAGTCGGAGAATAAAGTGGAGAAAAGACTCCCTAAATTCCGCAAATCGACCAAACACTGCAGGGGAATGATCGAAAACAGGTACAGCAGCGCAGGGCGGTCGATCGACCACATCACCCAGTCGATCGACCAGAGTGAACATAAACAGAAGCTCCTGGAATTCGCAGCTCAGTCGATCGAGCATACCGGTCAGTCGATTGACTGAAATACCTGCTGTAAGTTTTGATTTCTTCGAATTAGCTCAAGAAATTGAGCCAACATGGTCTATGAACCTGCAAATACACACAATAACACGCCCAAAATTTGCGCAAAACCCAAAGTAACAGTCTAAAGCATATAAAATCCTAAACAAACTTATTAAAATGGGAAGTCTCGCGCACACAAAAACAATAAATAAAAAGAGTTTTAACGAAAGCAATAAAATGAATGTTTTTTGAAAAAGTCTTAATCAACTAATAGTTGATCAAGAACGGCCACGGAATGGCCCACTTGCTCGGCTTCTGGCTACAAGACGTAGCCTCTACCGTGCTCATCTCCTCAGCTGCACTCTTCTCAACTTCCACATTTGCAGAACTCAATGGATCAACAGCTTCAGCATCTCCCCAATCAATGACTTCATCTGACTCGTCAAAATCCAAATCGGACTCTGTCACTTTGACTGGCTCCTCATCAGGCTCCTCATCTGTGCCATAGCTAAGACAACCTAAACTGCCTCTTTGAATGATTGGCTCCCTCACAGCTGGAGCGACATGCGGCTCTTCCTTCCCCAAACAAGCTCCTGCAATATCCAAAACAGAAGAATCTTCCTCCAATTTGCTCCCAATCTGTGGCGGAGGTGTTATAGCAGAAACAGGCATAGAGACAGGCATATCAGGAAGCATAAAATAGGATTTCTTTTCAGAAACCGTATTACAAGTGACTCGTCACATGGGGTCTTTCTTCTTAGCTGTCTAGGCAAAGAAAATGGAATGCTTCCCTACTTTGAAGGTCAGAGTCCCTGAACCAACATCTATAACTGCACCAGCAGTGTGCAGAAATGGTCTACCCAATATGATAGGAATGTGGGCATCCTCGGGCATATCTAGTACAACGAAGTCAACAGGAAAAAAGAACTTTCCTATTTGCACAGGAATGTCCTCTAAGACTCCTATAGGCTGGACCGCAGAACGATCAATCATCTGTACTGTCATGTTGGTAACTGCAAACCTAGTCAATTTCAATTTCCTAGCAAGACTCAAAGGCATTACACTAATACTGGCTCCTAGGTCACATAATGCCTTCTCAATAGAAAAGGTGCCAATACTACATGGGACTGAAAAACTACCTGGGTCTTCTAGCTTATGAGGTGCAGTGTGGGTCAAATAAGAGCATGACTCCTCGATTAGTGCGACGAGTTGCACAGTTTCAAGTGACTTCTTCTTAGACAAAAGTTGCTTCATAAATTTCATGTAAGCAGGCACTTGATTAACTAATTCAAGAAAAGGAACTTGTACGTTTAAGCTACGAATAACATTTTCAAATTTGTTAAACGATACATGTTCCTTCGTCGGCACCAATCTCTCCGGATAGGGGGCTGTAAGAAGTAGCTTAGCCCTCTCCTCTAAATCTCTCATGCCGGCATCGGTGGACTTAGGCTGAAAATCCACTACCTTCTCCTTGTTGAAGCTCGACCCTTCTTCAGACCGTCTCAAAAATGAACCATTAATCGTCATCGGGTCATACTTTGGAACCGGGACTGACCCATCAACATTCGGGTCTTGCCTCAATATTTTCGGAGTAGTCGTACCCCGAAACAAGTGGTCCCTCAAGTTATTTGGCATTGGAGGACGAAAAGACTCACTATCAGCAGCGTTGTCAGTCGATTGACCATGAATGTCAGTTGATCGACTGACTTCTACGAGAACGATGAGTTGTGTCACTTCGGATCTGGTCGATCGATCGGTATGTCGGTCGATCGACCGACATACCCTGGCCGATCGTCTTTTTCTTGCTATTATTAAATTCTGACCTTCTTCTTACTTGGTTCCGCCTCATCTTTTTCAGTGACATCCTCAACCATAGCGGGCCCCTCAAGGGTGGACCCACTCCTCAAAGTAATAGCGTTAAGGGTCTCCTTTTGATCCGTCTGCGACGGTAAATGTCCCGGAGCTCGAGTTGCACTCTTGCTAGCCAAATGAGCAATTTGGCTCTCCAACATCTTCATCCCGGCCTCTCTAGCTTGAGACTCTATCAGCAACATATTTTTCAATTCTGCAAAATCGGAGCCTTGGGACTGCTGCTGCTGTTGAGGAACATACGAAGGCTTTTGATATGGCTGCTGCTGCTTATGAGGGGGCACATAATTCTGCTGCTGCTGCTGTGGAGGTGGAGTCGGATTTAGAACATTTTGGCTACTCCACCTCAAATTCAGATGGACATTCGGCTCAAAATTAGTGTTTGTCTGCCTATAATGTTGAAAAGTAGCAGAAGACTCATAGGGAATGCTGCAGTTGTCTGAAACATGTCCTTCTCCTCCACATCTCTTGCAGACGAAGGGACCGTCTGAAACAGCATTCACATGATAGATCCCTCCTTTTGAAGCTCCTCCCAACTCGTACTTATCAAATCTCGCCGTAAGAGCCTCTAATGCAGCTACAGAAGGAGATTCAGCACTTCTCCTTTGATTTCCCCTGTAATTTCCATACTCAGCTTTATGGGTGGCCAAATCATCAATAATTTTCCACCCCTTGGTTTCTCCCACATTCTCCTGGAATCTGCCATTACCTGCCGCATCCAGGATAGCCCTCTGATCGTCATAAAGCCCATTATAAAACTGATTGCATAGGCTCCATTTCTAAAACCCATGGTGCGGAATAGTTCGCACCAACTTCTTGAAACGGACCCACGCCTCATGAAAATTCTCATCAGGACCCTGTTTAAAGCTCGTGATCTGAGCTCTAATGGCATTTGTCTTCGAGGCAGAAAAATATTTCTTGTAGAATGCCAAGGCCAGCGACTTCCAATCAGTGATTCCATTAGCAGCCCGGTCCAGGTCTCGGTACCACTCCCTTGCAGCTTCACGAAGAGAGAATATGAACATAGTCTCCTTCACCTGGTCCTAGGTCACACCGGTTGGTGGGGGTATGGAACAGCAATAGTCAATGAATGTCTCCATATGTTTAGCTGCATCTTCATTTGCAGCTCCCCCGAATTGGTTTCTCTCAACCAAGTTGATATAGGACGGTTTCGGCTCGAATTTTCTATCAGTCCCTGGTAATGCGAATCCCTTATAGAGATTCTCAGCTGTCGGCTCAGAGTGACTGGCTATACTCGCTTCTTCAGCCATGTCTGGAGATGTGACGGTCTCAGCTGATGAAGTAGAAACAGGAGATGAAGGTGGATCCTCCTCAAATAGAGCGTTCTCGTAGTAACTAGACAGAGTACTCAGCTCTTCCTCAGTCGGCAATATTCTAGATGATCGGCTCAACTCACGCAAAGTCTTCTCAATCTCAGGATTGAACGGTAGTAATTCACCACCCTGTGACATGCGCTTAAGAAGAAACTACAGGTAGAATATGAGAATAGTTTAAGGAACAGATGTCCCTTAAACTTAGTAAAAGACTAGAAATAAAACAACTAATAATTTTAAACAATTGCCTCCCCGGCATCGGCGCCAAAATTTGATGCATGTCGTTGTATGCACCAAAAATAATATTTATAGTCCAAACTACTACTATAGCTAGTGGCAGTCAGGGTCGAACCACAGGGAGGCGATGCAATTAATAGTTGTCTGATTTTAGTCTAAAAGTTACATCGTGTGGGGGTTTGTTTTGAGTTGGTCTATAACTAAAGGCAATAAATGAAAAATAAACTAAATAAACGGATGAAATCAAATATAAAAAGGGTGCTAAGATAGTCGGTTCACTATAGTTTCGGTGGCAGTACACTAGGTAGGTCTAAAACAAACACGTGGGATGGGAAAAATAAGAAGTCCTCTCGGTCCATTCTTAACAGGTAGCATCTTTCGATCTCGCTACAGGTCCCTAATATCACTAATACTAACTTTCGTCCTGAAAAGTGATTTAAAAGGCTAAATTAACTCATCTTTCGATCTCATTAATCTAGTCGTCTTAATTAGGTAGGCTATTTCCCTTCCCTATCTTTCGATCTTTATTGGATCGGTCAATTCCTAAACATTCAACTAGTCGCGTGCACTCGATTCGTCAAATATAGCAATTAAATTAATTAAAACGAAGCATATCTCACGAGGCCAGTCGATCGACCATGGAACCCAGTCGATCGACCGTAGCGCGATTCCAGGTCTTCCTATTCTAACGCCGCCTACGCTACAGATTCCCTACATCCTGGCACAGGGTATTTAGCTACTCATACTAGAAATAATGACAACAATAAACTTAACGATTAAAACATTCGAATTCATACTTAAAGTAGTTAAATGAACAATTAACATAAAACAATAATTTGGCTTCGGGAGAACTAACCTAGCAATTCTAAACTATCAGTGAATTAAAGCAATGAAACTGAATATAAGGACAGAAGAGTACCGTGTAAAGGAATTGTAAAGGAAAGATCAAAACCGAATGCGAATAGAAACTTTATAAATGAAAGAACAATAATCTTAAGAACCCTAATTATTGATGATAAACTAAAAAACTGAATGAATCCTTGATAATGTCAGGTTACGTTATATAGGAATATAACGTAACACTTATTCCTAAACCTAATATACAATGGGCTTTGGAATTCTCGTTCTATTTCTTTAATTATGCGTTAGCTCGTGTGATGGTCAATCGACCATGCAAGGCAGTCGATCGACTGGTCTGCACTGAACAACAGCTTCTGTAAGTCGCGCTCTGGTCGATCGACCATAGGAGGCAGTCGATCGACCACTGCAGCTGGTACTTTGCTTCAAAAACTTCGTGAATTAGTCTTTCGGGCCTCGATATGCGCACCAAGTTTGTTTCTTGAGTAAATGCTTCACGTCAAATGCAATGCAAGGTACTCGGGGACGGATTTAGCTCAAATTCTTCTCATTTCCGCATAAATCTGCAATATTACATAAAAATACGAAAGTAGACGAAATGGGTCAAATAGTAGCATAAACTACATAATTGAGCTCTGAAATGCGTGTAAAATAGGGCGTAAAACAACATATTTAGGACACGTATCACCGTCCATGGGTGAACGCAAACCTCAAAATGCGAAAATATAGAAAAGAAAAAATGAAAAACAAAGGAGAGGGGGGGGGGGGGAGGGGGGGTGAAAAATAACACAAAAGAAGGTAAACATATACGTTTTAAAATCAAAGTCCGGATTTCTTTTCTACACACATAAAATTTAAATCGAGAATAAAGATTAAAACTATTTTGAAAACCGAAGTAAAACTTAAGGGTCCGGAGTACCTTAAAAGTGAACCAAGTATTAATATATAAGAAAGTTGTTGGTAAAAAGGTCTAATAAATCCGAAAAGAATTTTAAAAAATAAATAAAAACATTAAATATTTCAAATAACGTAAAATACTAAAAATCCACATGTATCATTTCTCTCCATTGTGCCCTCTCCGTCACCATTCCCTCATCAAGCCCGAGAAATCTTATATCGTGCTCTATCACTCTTGGCCATGTCTGTTTTGGTTTCCCTCTACACTCAGCAACCTTTTCTGTTCCCAAGGTCTCCAGCCTCCTAACTGGTGCGTCCATAGGTCTCCTTCTCACATGAACAAACCATCTTAGTCGGTTTTCCATCATCTTGTCCTCTATTGGCACCACTTTCAGATTTTCCCTAATAACCTCATTCCTTAGTCAATCTTCCTTGTATGGCAGCACATCCACCTCAACATACGCATATCCGCCACACTCATCTTTTAAATGTGACAATGTTTCACGGTCCAACAATCGGAGCCGTAAAGTAAGGCAGGCATAATCGTCGTGCGATAAAATTTTCCCTTTAACCTTTTGGGCATATTTTTATCGCATTAAAACCCTGTAGCACTTTTCCATTTCAACCATCCCACTTTAATTCTGTGAGCCACGTCTCCGTCTAACTCCCCATACTTTTGAATAATAGATCCTAGATATCTAAAGAAATCTGGACCATCAACAACATTTTTATCCAAATTAATACTCCCTACCTCTGTCGATCTCAACCCCGACTCCGAGCCCGTCACATTACTGAACTGACACCTCAAATACTCGGTCTTACTCCTACTTAGCCTAAATCCACGAGTCTCCAAAGCATGCCTCCACAATTCCAACTTTCTCTCAACGCCCTCTTTCGTCTCATCAATCAATACAATATCATCCGCAAACATCATACACCAAGGGATGTCGTCCTGGATATCCCTTGTCAAGTCATCCATAACTATAGCAAAAAGAACTATATGAAAGAGAAAAGGACCAAGTGGGGAACTTTGATGCACCCCCATGGTAATGGGAAATTTTTTCGTTCTCTCAACATTAGTGTGAACACTTTCACTAACCCCCTCATACATGTCCTTTATGAGGTCTATATATTTTCGAGACACGCCCTTTCTCACCAAAACCCACCAAAGCACTTCTCTCGATGCCCTATCATATGCCTTTTCCAAGTCAATAAAAAAATAATATGCAAGTCTTTCTTCTTGTCCCGATGGTGTTCCATCAACTATCTCATGATAAAAATCGCATACATAGTCGATCTCCCAAGCATAAATCCAAATTGGTTATCTAGGATGTCTACACATTTCCTAAGCCTTTGCTCGATTATCCGCTCTTATAACTTCATCGTATGACTTATAAGTTTAATTCCTCGATAATTGAACACTCTTAAACATCGCCTTTATTCTTTTACAAAGGTTCAAGATGCTTCTCCTCCAAACCGATAACATCTTGTTGTTCCTCCAAATCTTGTTGAAGAGCATGCTTACCCATTTGATTCCTTTCTCCCCCAAGCACCACCAAACTTCTATAGGTATACCTGATGAGAGTGTCGTTGGGGCTCTCAATCAAACACATTTATATTCTCAACAAAACAACTAATTAGTGGTTAAGTCGAGGTCGATCCATGGGACGGTGGGTACACAAATTGTTCAATCTAATTATGGTTGTGCTAGGGGTTGTCACAATTGTAATGGGTTGAAGATTCTAGTCTAATGAAAGCAATGGAGTGAAACAAACAATTAAAGGAAGGATGTAAACAAATGACTAAAAATGCTAGGATATCATGGGTTCATAAAGAAAGCATGGGAGTTGATCATACAAACATGTTCTCAATTATAAGCAAGCAATTATTGTTGTGATGGGATCGAGTTAGTGTATATCTTACAATCTCTAAGAAGGTTTGGGTCCCGGAGCCGAATCATTAGATTGTACAACACCTAAAGTCGACTTAGTCCTTCCTATTCAACTATATGCATGGTCTAATGAGACTCGAGTTGGTTTATATCTTACAAGTCTCATTGAAAAGGTAAGTGATGGGTAAAAAATGCAAGGATTCATAGGCTCGCATTTCATCAAATATAACATGTGCATAAATTAAAATCACAACAAGCAATGCAAGCAAATTAATTATGTGAACATATTAGATTAAGCATGAATCAATCCCCATGTTGCTTTCCCCTAATTACCCATTAATCCTAGCTAAGAGACTACTCACTCATTATCAAGTTTAACATGCTAACAAGGTTGTCAATCATATTAACAAGGCAAAACATGATGAACAAGTAAGAAAGATTGACAATAATTAAAACAAGGATTAAGAGAATTATACCTATGGAAAATCCAAAATATTAATGCAAAGAATAATAGAAGTACTTGATGATTGATGGAAGGTTGTCAATCTCCCAATAAACCCAAATGATCTTCTAATTACCCAATAATAAACTTGAATTACTCAATCCAAAATTAATGTGTAATTTTGTGGAAAGATTAAAGGATAATCTATTCTAATCTACTTCTAATCTAATCTAAGGAAAGTTGATTTAATCTAAGAAAGCTTGATCCTTTGATTATTACAAACTAGGTAGTATCCCGCGCTTCGCGCGACCTGTTTAAAAATTTAATTATTATAATTGAAGAAAAATAAAATAAATTATATATGACCTTTAATATTTTTACTTATAAAAAAAATATATTAGTTTATCTCAAATTTAATTTTTTTAGGTTTAACTTCAATGTTTTAAAATAAAATACATACAATTTAAATTAAAACTAATAAGTGATAATTAATTATCCATGATCAATGTTTTATAAATTATTTTGTGACTGATCAAGTATCAGATTAATTAAAATAAAATTTATTCGAATAATGCAACAATCAACATTAAGTTCTCAAATTATATCATTTCACGATACGTATGTTCCAAATCAATTAATATTTGTTCAAAATGATGTGAATATAATTTTATGTAATTTTTCATTTTTTTATGTATAACGTGTAATATTTATGTATCAAATATATAAATTTCAAACTCAACTTATTCAAATGCTTTAATTGTGTCTTCCATGTGTTATGTGTCAAACATATCTATAAGAATTAAGAATTGCACATTTTGTATTTTTAAACAACTATATATAAATGATGTTTAAGATTTTACCTGTAAATAAAATAGGTTAAACTTTCTCAAATAATATATTTTGAGGTTTAACTTCAAAGTATTTAAAAGATAACATATAAAATATTTAACTAAACGTAATATTTAGCTAGTCATAATCAATATTTATACTTGAGGTATACATATTTTAATTGAAAATATTAAAGAAAAATGTACCGTTTTTTCTACTTTTTCATGTTGTTTATAAAACTATATTATTTAATAAACATTACTTTTATTTTGATTATTCAAATGTACTCGCGATCACTGTGTACATACATACTCGTACACATACTCATTATCATACTATTTAAACCTATCAAAATCTCATATGTATTCAATTTCTCGCAATATATTTTTTTCATTCCCACATAAAAACTAACTCTTAGGGGGCGTTTGGTTCGCGCGTGGGTATGGAGTCCGGAATCATACCGGGATGGTATGGGTTTGGAACTTGATTCCTCATACCTTGTGTTTGTTTCAGTATTGGGTGGAATGAGGTTAAACTTCATCAAAGTTTAAAATATCTAAAATACAACATTAAAAATAATTATTTTTTATATTGAAAAATCATGAAAATAATGATTTGATCAAATAAATGGAAAAAAAAAATCATTTAAAATGTTCCATATAAGTTTTTTTATGGTTT
The DNA here is from genome assembly GCF_048544455.1 of Silene latifolia. NCBI lineage: Eukaryota > Viridiplantae > Streptophyta > Magnoliopsida > Caryophyllales > Caryophyllaceae > Silene > Silene latifolia. The sequence goes on from NC_133536.1 coordinate 72,694,143, forward strand.
TTGGTTTTTTTACTTGATACTCATGGGTATCAATCTCATACCTACCTCCCCCATTGAGTATGAGAAACCCATACCTCATGAGTTTGAGGTATGGGTATGAAACCTCTATTTTTGCCAAACAAACACTTACTAGTATGAGTTTGACTCATTCCAAACTCATACCTCAAACCTTTATGAGTTGAAATAATCACTCCCTTAGTAGTTTTCTTTAAGTTATGTTTTTTAAGAAATACAATGACTCTTCCAAATATATTTTTCTTAAGATTTAAAGGTTTAAGTTTTATAACTTTCTCAAAATGTCTTTTTACATAAATATAAAAACATTATGAGACACTCACTTTAATCATCTCTACAAATCAAAATATTTCAATAAATATAATGAAAATTATACTTAATTTGAAGCAATTTTCGCAATGAACGTAATTATTTACATTTTAGAATTTTTATCAAAATAATTTTTTAATAAATTTTAAATAAAATCACCGTAATTATTTAACGTAATTTTATAATAAATTTATTAAACTATAATTAATATTTTGCTGAGATTTATACAGCATTTATTATATTTATATTTAATGTTTAGCTGTAATTAATACTTGTATTTAAAGCTGGGTTGACACGTGGCGCATCCACAGCGCTTCAACCCAGTTATATATATATATATAGTGGTACATCATTAGGTTAAGCAAGGGTAGATTAGTAAATAACATTGCTAAGTGTTGAGTAGGGAAATGCTCCTCTCGAAGGAGATGCGCATATCCTAGGACTGGGATGCTCATCCTGAGCTCGGCATGCGCATATCCACAAACAGACTATTATGAAAATGGTGCTGCAGCTTGGGACGAGCGGATTGGTCTCGGGACGCGCGGATCCCGGGAAAGCTTGTCTATTTGAGCTCGGATTGTAAAACGGACGTCATTTTCTCATCCGGACTTCTATTGGAGTGATTCAAAAGCGTAGACCACTTGATTTTTCGACGCCGTTTCATCTAGCATACTTTCAGAGCCAAACAATCAACTCTTGATTTGGGTTCCGAGGAATTTCTTCTTGCAATGGCTTCCTTCTCGTCGTCCTTGCTTTTAAGCCTATGACCCTTCTATATACTCTTTATTCCTACATCATTGGTCATCATTCTTGCCTCCTCTTCATACTAGTCCATCCAATATCATCAAAAAGCGTCCAAATATGCACGGGAGAGGGGGAATTCCGCCTCATTATCTTATTTCCTACAAAACATATACAATGTAATAGGAAAACCAAGTAGGAAGGATTTGACGGATAAAATGGCCATGAAATGCTATATTAGTATGCAAAATAGGTTCAATTAGGGGACTAAATGTGCGCAATTATGAGTCACATCAAATATCCCAAAACCGAACTTTTACTCGTCCCGAGTAAAGAGGTGACTAGAACTAGACCTTTATTTAAACTATCCTAATAATATATCCGATGTGAGACAATTAGCGGGTCTCACTCCGCCCCTTCAACTCACAACAAGACAACCATGAGGTAGGATGCCTTCTTGCAAGGCAAGGTGGAGCTTGCCAAAATGGCGACACATCCAAGCATTAAAGCACACAAAACAAGTAATGGATGTATCTACAAAAATGAATAGCCACTTTCCTCATCTAAGTGACGGAAATTATCTACAAGAGAAGCAATCTAAGGGTACACATTCCATCATAGATGTGGTTTCTTCAAACTACTAAGACTAGAAGGATACAAATAAATCACCTCCAAGTTGTGTCAAGCTAGGGTACCTTTGTCCTCAATCGTTAAATGCTTTTGTCAAGAATAGACTCCATATGGTTTTAAAAACACTAGAGGATCGCGGAATTCCTCTTCTTGCCTAGACAAGAAGAAGGGTCGTCCCCTCTCTACAATGCACAAAAGTGGATACGATGGAAAAGGGATCAATAGTATTTGAGTTTTATTTTGAGAGTTTGCTTTTGTTGTTGTTTTTCCTCCCAATATCTTGTGGCATTTGACATTTTGAGAACAATTTCTTTTTGCCATTTCTTTTGATGTTTGGCATTTTCAACACTTGACAATTTTTCAACTTTTTTTTGCATTTTCTTTTAAACAATTTAAAGTCACCCCATTTGTAGTGAGGGTGCTTATTTTTGAAGCTTTAGGAGTCTATTTTTGCTCCTCTTTTCTTTTGATGCAATTTGCAAACTTTTTGACTTTTCATTTCATTTCTTGAACTCAAATTTTGAACAATTTTTGTGCCCATTCCCTTTGATGACAAAATGTGGTAGAACATGGATGATGGATGGTTGCATGGTTTCAAGGGTCACCTTGGAATAAACGGTAGCCAAGTAGTTATCACACCACAAGGTACTCTTGACTAGGCCTTAATACATGGGTTAAAGGATACTAGCATGACACGTCCTAGGGTGTTTTACAAGTATTCTAACAAGCAAAGTCTTCAGAAGAAAAAGCATCTACAAGGGCCATATATACACTTGTCAAGCTTCCCAAATAGACGGTTTCACAAACTTTTTCCTAAATGCAACTATATGCCATGATGCAACTAACATATATACAACCAAATGCATATGCTTCTACCAACTAGTATGCCAAATTAACTAAATGCAATCCTAATTTCACATTGTATATAACGCATCAATCAAAATAAAGCCACATAGTCATTTACATAAAGAGGAAAAAGGAAATTGGAAAGAACATACCATGCGGTCTTCAATATCCTCATGTCTCGGATGTGGCGTAGTCGATCAATGTGAAAAAGGATGGACAAACACAATATATATACAAAATATACAAGACTAATGCACTACAAAGGAAATGAACATGTTTTTGGTTTTTTCAATTTTTCAATTTTTCAATTTTTTTGTATTTTGTTTTAATGAAATTAAAAGACATATTTTTGAGTTTTCAAATTTTTCGATTTTTATCGTTTTTGTTTTTTAAAAAGGTCAATTTAGAATTTCCCATCCCCACACTAGTATGGGCATTGTCCTCAATGGCCAATACGATAGGAAATTATGCAATCTATATGGAAATGCATGATTTCTAAGCTAAATGCAAATTATATGACATATAAACAAGAGTGAATGCAAACTAAGCTATATGATGCATGGTTTTTGTTATGGTGGAGAGCATAATTTAGATTAACTCTGAATGCATATGCATAAACTTCCCCAAACCAAAATAGACACTATTTCTAATGTCAAAAATTGGGGGAGTTCATGCATAAAAAATGCTATGCATGAAACTTAAAATTTGTCATTTTGGATTTTGAAAATGGGAACAATAAAATGAACACCTCAATGGAACCGAGGTGTTAGTCCTCTATATGATGCTAGGATTCCATAAATCATGATCAAGATAAAAATTATAAGGAAAACATGAGAAGTAGACAAACCATAAAGGAGGTGTAGGAGTGTAGGATCCTCCCAAGAGTTTGCTAGTCCTCGCCCATTGCATCATCACCATCATCATCAACCTCCTCACTTGAGGCATCATCAACCTCCATGGATGGGGAGTCATTACCACTCTCACTTGCACTTCCGTCTTCTTCCTCTTCTTCATTCTCTTCTTCTTCTTCACCTTCTTGCTCACCACTCTCATCAACAACCATCTCCTCTTCACCCAAGTTACCACCTCTAGGAGCACTAGGAAATAATGTTTCCTTATCCGCCCAACTAGGCAAAGGACAAGATGGATCGAGAAGTCCTTGCCTAGCAAGATGTAGGAGGGGTGGATATGGTGCTTTGTAAGCATTGACTCTATCTTCATAAGCTTGCTTGTGCATTTCTTTCATCAAGAGAGTCAAGTAGTCATTCCCCGCCTTAATATTTTCGGGTTGAAATTCTTGGTAGGTGAATGGGTAAGGTGGGGTGATAATGGAGGAGGAGGGCTCGGCAACTTCTTCCCCTTGGTGTTGAATAATATATTTGGCTTCTTCGGAGAGTGGGAGAAGGTAGTTCGGTCTATGAACATTCAAGCGGCAAATCTTCCTAGGCAATGCGAAGAATTTAGCTTCATTTGTCAACCACCCAAATTTGTTATCAAGAGTATCATTCTTGATCCATTTGAACTTTAGAACCATGGTGGGAAAATCGATGATATGGCCTCCCTTTACCGGTGTATAAGTGTCATTCTTGTTGACATCCCGGTTAAAGTGCTTAGCCAAATAAGTCACTAATCCTCCATTGACAACAAAGGCCGTGTCTTCTTTGCCACAATCAACATTGAGCCATCTTTCAATCAAGAGTCGTAAAGCGTTGTATGGCTTTGTAAACTCTCCCCAATGTTCAAAGTCGACTCGAGAAGAATAATGTCAAGTTCGGTGAGATGATTTGTACCTTTCCTAGCTATCAAGATATGCCCAACAACCTTATGCCATACTGTTATGCCCGGATGATGGACTAAGAGAGCACGACAATCATGGTAGGTTGTGAATTCTTTTCCGGAAATAGCTTTCCATAAAGGAGCGGGGTCATACTTGGTAGGCTTCTTTGTGTATTTCGGGTTATCACTAAGGCCAAATATTTTACCAAACTCTCTATAAGACAAACATCTATCAACATTCTCGAGATGAAACTCAATATTGGTTCGGGTCTCCACCTTGGTGACTTTCAAAGAGCTCGAAAACTCTAAGGTGAGGGAAGAGTAAGTCAACTCTTGCATTTCAAATAATGTACGCAATCCCATAGACTCGAAAAAGGTCTTTGTTTGCTCTAGGACACCCAATTTCGACAAAGTCTCTTGACAAATAAACTTGGTGGGCAAGATAGTTTTCTTAGCAAAGGAAATAAATTTCTTCCTATGGGAGTCGGAAGTGAAAATTACCTCCGGATAATCGGTTAGTTGTTCAACAACCGGAGTGGTAGAAGTAGTAGCTTCCATAGGAGGATCTTGCTCTTGAATTTCCAACCTTGCATTATGAAATACCAATGCCTTTGATGCTTGAATAGCAGGAAGAGCTTGTTGTCTCTTAGAAAGGTTCTTCTTTTGGGGGTGCCTTACTTCCACCTTTTGTTCTTGCCATGCTCCTTCAATTAGTAACACCAAAGAAAGCTTGAAATCTTCAATTTCTAGTAATACCCAAATCGATTTAGGATAGTTGAATGTTGCCTTGTATCCCAAAAATCGACTCAAAACTTGAAGATTTTGGTGTTTTAATCACTTGTTGTTGATAAAGGAGTGATTTAATTTGATTTTGAGGAAGTTTGGATTTGATTTGGTTGATTTTGGTTGAGGATTTTGTTGTTGGTTGATGGAGAGAATGGGAGTTTTGGGGTTTCGGAAGTGTATATGTTTGAATGAATGAAAAGAATTGGGGGAAGGGGGTTTAAAGACCCGCTGGATTTGAAAAGCAGAGGGGAGACGAGCGGATAGGCTTCGGGACGCTCGAATTCTTCTGTTTATGGATTCAGGAAAAGACGCCTGGGGACGAGCGTCTTAGAAGCAAGACGAGCGGGTTCTTGAGCTGGGACGAGCGTCCTATGCTGGAGATGCTCCGATTCCTTTCCAGGGAGAAATCCCAAAAATTGACAGTGTAAAGACGAGCGTCTTTCCACTAAGACGACCGTCCTGGTTGAGACGAGCGGATTCTTCAGTGAGACGCTCGGATTCTCAGTCAGACCCAAAAATTATTTTTGCAGCTTCACAAGACGAGCGTCTTTGGCCTTGGATGCTCGGGTTTCCTTCAAGACGAGTGGACCATAGTCGGGTCGCTCGGATTGTGCCTCTTCCTCACGGATTTAGGTCCATCCGTGGGTGCTTCGTAACCCGTGTCATTTTTACCCTTCATTTCTTGTGGTCTTCATTGTGGGGGCACTACAATGGCATGGATAGCCTAAGCAATTGTTATCCCCACACTAAGGTAAAATACTACACATCAATAAACTCATTAGTCCCTCCCTCACTTCTCTCAAAATGATGAAAATCTTGATCAAGGCATAAAAATGTAAATCCAAAATTGACAAAAATGCAATACAATAATTAAAATGCAAGTTAGGGAGTTAGAATATTTACAAGTGGTGGTTTAGGGAGGACTCCACCAAACTCTCATCCAATAATGAGATGTCAAGGGGGCATGTTCAAGGTGTTGTTGATGTTGCTCAAAACTACCTTGAAAAAGTAGTCGAAAGCTTCTTCATTGTCATGATAAAGATCTTTAATAAACCTTTTCACTTGTTGTTCTTCATGGTGGTCTTGGGTCATAGCATTACCAATATAGGGATTGAATATCCCTTCAAACTCATCATCCCAAAGACCGCATACTTCGTCTACTTGATCCCTAAAAATGTCATGAGTTGATAAGGACAACTCCCTTTCTTTCTTATCTTGGCCAATGAGGCCTTCTTCTTCACTTGTCATGAGTGAGCTTTTTAAGCTCTCTTTATTGCAATTTCCTTGCTCTTTTGATGGATCATCATCCACTTTCTTCTTCCATTGAAATGCCAACTTCTTCCTATCATCTTGCCGGCTATAGTGATCAACCATAAAACATAGCTCATGTAATCGTGGAGCTCTCATTGTCTTGTCAAGATTGAAAGTGATGGTTTCATCTCCCACTTCAAGGGTGAGCTCTCCATGTTTTACATCGATCACCGCTCCCGCGGTGTGTAAGAAAGGTCTTCCTAAAATAATAGGAATGTTGGAGTCTTCTTCCATGTCAACAATAACAAAATCCACCGGGATAAAGAACTTGCCAATTCTTACTGGCACATCTTCCCATACCCCTAAAGGTGTCTTTGTTGATCTATCCGCCATGTGAGGCGTGATATTGGTGCACTTGAGTTCTCCCATTCCTAGCCTCTTGCACACCGAATACGGCATAACACTCACACTTGCCCCAAGGTCACATAAAGCTTTGTTGATCGTGGTGTCTCCAATAGTACATGGAATGGAGAAACTTCCCGGATCCTTTAGTTTTGGAGGTGAACTTCCTTGTAGGATGGCACTACTCACTTTAGTGAAAGCAATAGTCTCAAGCTTCCGGATGGATTTCTTCTTCATAAGAATATCTTTCATATACTTTGCATAGGCCGGAACATGATTGATTAATTCCGTAAATGGAATTGAGACTTCCAAATTCTTCACAATCTCCATGAATTTTCCAAGTTGGTCATCAAACTTAGGCTTAGCTTGACGACTTGGAAAAGGAAGTCTAATCACAATAGGCTCCTTCTCTTTGGCCTTCTATTCATCCTTTTTTGAAACTTCTTGAATGGTGGGTTCTTCTTCTTTAGAGTTTTCAACAACTCTTTCCTTGTCACTAGCATTCACAACATCTTCATCAACCGGCCTCTTCGGCCCTTCATACCTTGTACCACTCCTCAAATGGATGGCACTCACCGATTCTTGTCTTAGGGGATTACCTTGAGGTGGTAATTGCCCCTTTTGTCTTTGTGAACTTGAAGATGCTAATTGAGACATTTGGGTCTCCAACATCTTTGTGTGAGCTATTATGTTGTTAATGGTGATGTCTTTTGCTTGGGTATCCTTTTGCATTTGAGTGAAAAAACTCTTGTTAGTTCTTTTGCATTTGGAGGATTGCTTTTTGAACATCAAAACATTGGTCATTTGATTGAGTGTATGGAGTTTGATTTTGGTAACCTTGGTTTTGGTTGTAAAAGGGTCTTTGATTTTGGTTTCTCATTGGAGGTGGGGTGTATGTTGGTTGAGGGTTTTGAACATTTTGGCTTTTGTATGAGAGGTTGGGATGGAATTTGGTGTTTTCATTGTAATAGTTAGAATAAGGGGTACCACTCTTGTATGCTTGGAAAGCATTCACTTGTTTACTTGTTCCCTTACGTTCACTTTGGTCATGTCCCAAAGTTCCACAACTCTCACATATTCCACTTGGAATTGATGAAGATGTATGCCACCATGGCATTAACATGTTGCTTAGGTGATTTGGAGGCTTCTTCAAGTTTAGCTATAGCCTTCTCAAACTTCAAATTAATGGTATCAATATGAGCACTATGTTGAGCACCCAATTGAGTAATAGATTCCACTTCATGCTTTCCTCCTCTAGTAGCCTTCCGAGGTCTACTATATTGTGAGTTATGGACCGCCATTTCCTCAATCTTATTCTATGTTTGATTATCATCAACTTCGGTGAACGTACCATTTGATCCCATGTTGAGAATGTTTCGGGAGTCTTCATAAAGACCATTCCAATATTGTTGTACCAAGAACCACTCGCTAAGTCCATGATGAGGACATGAGCGACAGTTCCTTTGAATCGCTCCCAAGTTTCATACAAAGATTCTTCGTCCCTTTGTTTGAACCCCGTGATTTGGGCTCTTACCATGTTAGTCTTTTCCGGAGGGTAGAACTTTTTGTAGAAAGAAAGTGCTAATTTCTTCCAAGAGTAGCCTTATCAAGGCTCTTTAACCATTGTTTCGCGGTACCAATCAAAGAAAAAAGAAATAAGACCCATCGAATTTGGTCTTGAGTGACTCCGGTTTGAGAAATCACAGCACAGTAGTCACAAAAAGTCTCCATATGAGAATGAGGGTCTTCACTAGACATCCCCCCAAATTGGCTTCTTTCGACTAATTGGATAAATGCGGATTTTGCAATGAAATTACCGGTCAAATGTTGTGGTGTGGGAGTACCATTTGGTAGGTTCTCCTCGGTTGGTACGGAATGTGATGAAAATTTAGGCATTGTGGGCTGATTTTGTGGTGGGTTTATGGTTGGGTTCTCCTCTCCTTCTCTTCAAAAAGGGTTGATGAACTCAATATTGTTTGGTTGAATATCCACAATCTCACCAATACCTCTCAAAGTATTTCTAGCAAGTCTTCTATTGTTTGTCAAAGTTCTTTCAATTTCGTGATCAATGGGTAACAAGTTACCTTGTGATCTTCTAGACATGCAAAATATCAAACAACTTGAAAACGATTAGAACAAATCTTGAGGAGTTTTACTTCCCCAAGTCAAAGAAAGACACAACTAAGAACAATCAAAGAAAATAAAATCAAGTTAACACTGTCCCCGGCAACGGCGTTCGTCGGTTTTGTTGCTCGTCGTCAAAAGTTACCTAGACCAAAACAATATTTATAACTTCACAAACTACTCTACTATTAGTAAAGAGGTAAGTAAAGGTCGGATCCCAAGGGACGGGTATTGATGTAGGATTTTCGATTGCAAATGGTCGTGTCTAAGGGTGTCACAATTTGGGTTGAGATAAGAGATCACTAAACTAAATAACAATGTAAATAAAGAAGCAAGATGATTAAAATGAGATGTAAATGATTGATTAAAAGTACTAGGGTGTCATGAGTTCATAGGGGATACATGGGAATTGATCATACAAACATATTCTCAAATTATAAGCAAGCAATTATTGTTGTGATAGGATCGAGTTGGTTTATATCTTACAATCCTAGGGAGGTTTGGGTCCCGGAGCCGAATCGATTAGATTGTACAACACCTACAAGTCGACTTAATCCTCCCTACTCAACTATATGCATGGTCTAATGAGACTCGAGTTGGTTAATGTCTTACAAGTCTCATTGAAAAGGTAAGTGATGGGTAAAAAATGCAAGGATTCATAGGCTCCCATTTCATCAAACATAACATGTGTATAAGTTGAGATCACAACAAGCAATCAAATAAATTATATGAACATATTAGATTAAGCATGAATCATCCCCCATGTTGGTTTCCCCTAATTCCCCATTAACCCTAGTTAAGAGACTACTCACTCATTATCAAGTTTATCATGCTAACAAGGTTGTCAATCACATTAACAAGGCAAAACATGATGAATGAATGGAAATGATTAACAATAATTAAAAAGGGATTAAGAGAATTATACCTAATGATGATTCCAAAATAATAAGCAAAGAATAATAGAAGTACTTGATGATTGATGGAAGGTTGTCAATCTCCCAATAATACCCAAATAATATTCAATTACACAAAATCAATGATGAACAATAGAGAAATTAAGGAAATGAGATTTATATTAATGCTTAATTAAGAGTTGATTACAAGATTAAGATGAGATTAGAACATAAAAAGAGCATAAGGAAGATATTAAGATTGGATGCTAATCTAATTAGTACAATGGGGTATTTATACTAAGGATTAGGTACATAAATTAGGGTTACTAAGGGCTTAAATGACGATTAAGACCCTTAAGAAAAGTTGAGGAAGTGCTCCTCTCGAAGGAGATGCTCATCTCCGCTTCGCTAGTCTTCAAAGAATATGCTCATCCCGAGCGGACTGAGGGAGAGACGTGCTGCACTGGGAAGGAATTCGAGCGGCCTGAGGGATGCGACGCTCGGATTGTAGAGGGTCAGGACGAGCGGACTGGCTATGGGACGCTCGGGTTGTAGCCAGCCAGGACGCTCGTCCCGTGGCTGGGACACCCAGATAGTAGCTCAGCAAGCTTCTCTTCTTTTCTTCCTCCAACAATCCTCAAGAATTTTGTTGGAGATGCAAGGATCTTCTCATCATTGCCCTTTTACTTCTTTATTTACATAGGCCTTCTAGTCTTGTCTTCACTTTGATGCTTGGCCATTAGATTCGATCAATTTAGCTCCATTTTGCCACGAAAATGCAAGGTTCTTACTCCTTTCCTACCAAGGGATCAAAACCTCAAAGAAAATATGCAAAAGGAAAGACTAAAGATAATAAATGACCCAATTATGCACTAAAAAGCATAGGAACGAGGCTAATTCGGGGACTAAATATGCTCAAATATTGGTCACATCAAATATCCCCAAACCGAACCTCGGTCGTACCGAGTAAAGAGGTGACAAAACTAAGACCCTTATTTAAACTATCCTACTAATATAGCCGATATGAGACAATTAGCGGGTCTCACTCCGCCCCTTCAACTCACAACAAGACAACCATGAGGTAGGATGCCTTCTTGCAAGGCAAGGTGGGTCTTGCCATAATGGCGACACATCCAAGAATTAAAGCACACAAAACAAATAATGGATGCATTTATAAAAATGAATAGCCACTTTCCTCATCTAAGTGGCGCAAATTATCTACAAGGAAAGCAATCTAAGGGTACACATTCCATCATAGATGCGGTTTCTTCAAACTACTAAGCCTAGAAGGATATCAATAAATCACCTCCAAGTTGCGTCAAACTAGGGTACCTTTGTCCTTAATCGTTAAATGCTTTTGTCAAGAATAGACTCCATATGGTGTTAAAAACACTGGAGGATCGCGGAATTCCCCTTCTTGCCTTGACAAGAAGAAGGGTCGTCCCCTCTCTACTATGCACAAAAGTGGATACGATGGAAAAGGGATCAATAGTATTTGAGTTTCATTTTGGGAGTTTGCTTTTGTTGTTGTTTTCCCCCCAATTTCTTGTGGCATTTGACATTTTGAGAACGATTTCTTTTTGCCATTTCTTTTGATGTTTGGCATTTTCAACACTTGACAATTTTTTAACTTTTTTTTTGCATTTTCTTTCGAACATTTTCAAAGTCACTCCATTTGTAGCGAGGGTGCTTATTTTTGAAGCTTTAGGAGTCTATTTTTGCTCCTCTTTTCTTTTGATGCAATTTGCAAACTTTTTCTTTTCTTTTCTTTTCATTTCTTGAACTCAAATTTGAATAATTTCTTTTTGTGCACATTCCCTTTGATGACAAAAATGTGGTAGAACATGGATGAATGATGGTTGCATGGTTTCAAGGGTCACCTTGGAATAAACGGTAGCCAAGGAGTTATCACACCACACGGTACTCTTGACTAGGCCTTAATCCATGGGTCAAAGGATACTAGCATGACACATCCTAGGGTGTTTTACAAGTATTCTAACAAGCAAAGTCTTAAGAAGAAAAAGCATCTACAAGGGCCTTATATACACTTGTCAAGCTTTCCAAATAGACGGTTTCACAAAATTTTTCCTAAATGCAACTATATGCCATGATACAACTAACATATATACAACCTAATGCATATGCTTCTACCAACTAGTATGCCAAATTAACTAAATGCAATCCTAATTTCACATTGTTTATACCGCATCAATCAAAATAAAGCCACATAGTCATTTACATAAAGAGGAAAAAGGAGATTGGAAAGATCATACCATGCGGTCTTCAATATCCTCATGTCTCGGATGTGGTGTAGTCGATCAATGTGAAAAAGGATGGACAAATACAATATATATACAAAATATACAAGACTACACTACAAAGGAAATGAACATGTTTTTGGTTTTTTCAATTTTTCAATTTTTTTGTATTTTGTTTTAATGAAATTAAAAGACATATTTTTGAGTTTTCAAATTTTTCAATTTTTATCATTTTTGTTTTTTTTAAAAGGTCAAGTTAGAATTTCCCATCCCCACACTAGTATGAGCATTGTCCTCAATGACCAATACGATAGAACATTATGCAAACTATATGGAAATGCATAATTTCTAAGCTAAATGCAAATTATATGACATATAAACAAGAGTGAATGCAAACTAAGCTATATGATGCATTGTTTTTGTTATCATCGAGAGCGTAATTTAGATTAACTCTGAATGCATATGCATAAACTTCCCCAAACCAAAATAGACACTATTTCTAATTGACGTGGGCGTGTTGTTGTACACCCAATCAAAACACATTTATAATACTCAACAAACAACTAGTTAGCGGTAAGTCGAGGTCGATCCATGGGACGGTGTGCTTTGGGTTCTAAGTCTATCTATCTCAATTTATGCTAGTGTCACAATTTGTTTGGGTTTGTAGTTGTGTCTAGACTAATGCAAACAATAAGGTAAAACAAACAATGAACTAAGAAATGTAAACAAATGATTAAAAGTGCTAGGATATCATGGGGTTATAGGGGATTTATGGTGTTGATCATAAAAACATGTTTACAAAGTTGCAAGCAATTAATGTTGTGGAGGAACCGAGTTGGTTTATGTCTTACGGTTCATAGGAAGAGTTGGGTCCCGGAGCCGAATCGATTAGATTGTACAACACCTACAAGTCGACTTACTTTCCTCCTATTCAACTTCTATGCATGGTCTAACAAGACTTGAGTTGGTTTATATCTTACAAGTCAAGTTGAGTACATAAGAGATGGTTGTAAATGCAATGATTCATAGGCTTAGCATTTCATCAAACATAACATGTGCATAAAGTTGACATCACAACAAGCAAGCAATTTAATTATGAAAATATATTAGATTAATCATGATTAATCCCATGTTGGTTTCCCCTAATTACCCACTAATCCTAGTTAAGAGACTACTCACTTATTATCATGGTAAATATGTCATTAATGGTGTCAATCATCACAATAAGTGTAAACATGATAAGAGAATGAGGAAATAAACAATAAAGAGTAAAGGGTAAAAGAATTATACCAACTTAAGATGATTCATATAATAAAGCAAAGAATAATAGAAGAAACTTGATTGATTGATGAAGAGTTGTCAATTCTCCAATAATAACCCAATAATCTTCAATTACCTAATAATAAACTTGAATAATAAACTTGAACAATAATTAAGGAAAGATTAATGTGTAATTTGTGGAAAGATTAAAGAGTAATCTATTCTAATCTACTCCTACTCTAATCTAAGAGGAATTTCTAATATGGGAACTTGATGGTTTGATTATTACAAATGGGGTATTTATAGTGGGGATTAGGTGCATGAATTAGGGTTAACTAAGGGCTTAAATGACGATTAAGTCCCTTGTTGAGGAATCGCCGGTCTCTTTAGGGAGACTCCGGTCTCTAGAAAAAGATGTGCATCCTTCCTTGAAGCTTGTAGAAGACGAAATGGGAGTGTCTGGGAATCCGGGTGTCTTTAGCACGGGACGGGCGGATTTTAGCAGGGGAATCCGAGCGGATTGGTCTCGGGACGCTCGGATTGTAGCAGGGGTAGACGAGCGGATTTGGAGCAAGACGCTCGGGCAAAAAGAGGCGAAGAAGAGCGGATTTAAGGGGTGGACAAGCGGATTCCTTCAGGGGACGAGCGTCTTCAGTCTCGGGACGCGCGGATTGGCGAACAGCTTCTTTGTTTGAGCTCGGATTGTAAAACGGACGTCATTTTCTCATCCGGACTCCTATTGGAGTGATTCAAAAGCCTAGATCACTTTTTTTTTTGACGCCGTTCCATCTAGCATACTTTCAGAGCCAAATGAGCAACCCTTGGGTTGGTCCCGAACAATTTCTTCTTGCATTGACTTCCTTCTCGTCATCCTTGCGTTTTAACCCTATGATCCTTCTATATACACTTTATTCCTACATCCTTGGTCATCATTATTGTCTCCTCTTCATACTAGTCCATCTAATATCATCAATAAGCTTCCAAATATGCACGAAAGGCGGGAATTTCCGCCTTATTACCACCTTTCCTACAAAACATGCACAATGCAATAGGAAAACGAAATAGGAAGGAATTAACGGATAAAATGGTCATGAAATGCTATAATAGTATGCAAAATAGGCTCAATTAGGGGACTAAATGTGCTCAAATATTGGTCACATCAAATATTCCCAAACCGAACCTTGGTCGTTCCGAGTAAAGAGGTGACAAAACTAAGACCTTTATTTAAACTATCCTAATAATATAACCGATATGAGACAATTAGCGGGTCTCACTCCGCCCCTTCAACTCACAACAAGACAACCATGAGGTAGGATGCCTTCTTGCAAGGCAAGGTGGGGCTTGCCAAAATGGCGATACATCCAAGCATTAAAGCACACAAAATCAAGTAATGGATGCATCTACAAAATAATAGCCACTTTCCTCATCTAAGTGGCGGAAATTATCTAAAGGGAAGCAATTCAAGGGTACACACTCCTTCATAGATGCAATTTCTTCAAACTACTAAGCCTAGAAGGATACCAATAAATCACCTCCAAGTTGTGTCAGGCTAGGGTAGCTTTGTCCTCAATCGTTAAATGCTTTTGTCAAGAGTAGACTCCCTATGGTGTTAGAAACATTGGAGGATCGCGAAATTCTCCCTCTTGCCTAGACAAGAAGAAGGGTCGTCCCCTCTCTACCATGCACAAAAATGGATACGATGGATAAAGGGATCAATAGATATTTGAGTTTCATTTTGGGAGTTTGCTTTTGTTGTTGTTTTTCCCCCAATTTCTTGTGGCATATAACATTCGAGAACACTTTCTTTTGCCTCTTCTTTTGATTTTTGGCATTTCAATACTTGACAAATTTTCAACTTTTTTTTGCATTTTCTTTTGAACATTTTCAAAGTCACCCCATATGTAGTGAGGGTGCCTTATATTTGAAGCATAGGAGTTTTTTCATTTTTGTTACTCTTCTTTTCTTTTGATGCAATTTGCAAACTTTTTCTTTTCTTTTCTTTTCATTTCTTGAACTCAAATTTGAATAATTTCTTTTTGTGCCCATTCCCTTTGATGACAAAAATGTGGTAGAACATGGATGAATGATGGTTGCATGGTTTCAAGGGTCACCTTGGAATAAACGGTAGCCAAGGAGTTATCACACCACACGGTACTCTTGACTAGGCCTTAATCCATGGGTCAAAGGATACTAGCATGACACATCCTAGGGTGTTTTACAAGTATTCTAACAAGCATAGTCTTAAGAAGAAAAAGCATCTACTAGGGCCTATATACACTTGTCAAGTTTCCCAAGTAGACGGTTTCACAAAAATTTTCTAACATGCAAACTACATGCCATGATGCAACTAACATTTATACATCCTAATGCATATGCTTCTACCAACTAGTATGTCGAATAAGCTAAATGCAAGTCCTAAATTCACATTGTTTATACCACATCAATCAAAATAAAGCCACATAGTCATTAACATAAAGAGGAAAAATGAGATTGGAAAGATCATACCATGAGGTCTTCAATATCCTCATGTCTCGGATGTGGCGTAGTCGATCAATGTGAACAAGGATAGACAAACATAATATATACAAGCAATATATACAAGACTACACTACAAAGGAAATGAACATGTTTTTGAGTTTTTTAAATTTTTCAAATTTTTATGGGTTTTGTTTTTATGAAATTAAAGGACATATTTTTGTGATTTTTCGAAATTTTTCAATTTTTATGCATTTTTGGAATATAAATTCTCATCCCCCACTTTATTTTGGACATTGTCCTCAATGTACATGTAGGAGTAGGAATGAAAAGAAAGTACATGTTTTGGATTTTTGGATAAATGCAATGATATGAATGAATGAATGCATGTTCTAACTAAATGCAATTCTATATGACATATATAACAAATGAATGCAATTTAAACTATACTATATGATGCATGCTAGATGCTTAAGTCACTTATGATCAAACCTCCCCTAACCGATTTAAACACTATTTCTAGTGTAGAAAGAAATAGGATTGGTCATTAGTGACTACGCATGAATTCTAGTCTATATGCAACTATCTACATGAAATATATTACAATGCAACTATATTATATGAACTAGCTAGTATGAATGTAATATAATACAAATTCAAGCTAAAAGTATATGTATATAACTAAATGCAAGTGTAAATGTAATGCAAAGTCAAAGAAAAGGGTATCTTACAAGTGGTGGTTTGAGGGAGGACTCCACCAAACTCACTCTTTGTTGCCATGGTTATTGATCTTGTCCCTGTTGGTTAATGCTCTCAATAACCGGTCAAAGGCTTGAGCACAATCCTCAAATAAGCATTAATACGGTTTGTTCCAATTCAAAATGAAGCTTGGCCAAGGGAGCTTGTCATCCATTCTCTTCTTCACCTTGCCCTTGGCACTTGAGTCTTTGTAATGCTTCAAACCGATAAACCCATGATTCTTGCCAACATAAGGTATGAAGTATGGCTTATTTTCATCCGGAGATTTCCACTTACCACCTTCTCCTCTAATTTTGGTGATGGTGATAGCGTTTTGATTTTTCAATCCTTCCAAGGTAGAAGGAGAATTCTCATAACATTGATGATCGGATACCTTAGGAGTTGAGATTGTGGGTGCCAAACCTCCACAAGCACGTTCATTTGCAATTTTGTTCTTGAGCTTCTCCACCAAGTACCCTTTATATGATGTTTTGACCTTTTGGAGAAGGTCCACCATATCATCTCCAACAATCATAGGTTCCATGGTGGGTGCGAAAAGGTCTTCATGGTCAATAGGAAAGAGGAATTTATCTTCTTCATGGAAGCATACCTCAAACTTCTCAAGGATGGGCTCCTCAAGTAAGGCAATCTCACAACTCCATTCCTCTTCTTCATTGCAAGACATATATCCCGCATAAGCTTCTTCCATAGGCTTGTCATCATCGCTATCTCCATACGAATCATAGATAGGGGCTTCACTCTTCTTCATTCATTCTTCCTCCACCATCTCAATATTCACATCAAAGGTCACACCCTCATACTCACAAAGGTTAAGAGTATTTGGCTTACTTAACCTCAAATCTTCCTCATCAAATACCACACTTTCATACACACAAGAGCTCAAGGAGATTGGCTCTTCCCACTTCACATCTTCTTCATCAAAGGTCATTGCCTCAAATTCACATTCATGTTCAATGCTCAAGGATTGGTGGGGAGTGTTTGTTTGGGTTGCTTTCATTTGGGCAATTTGAATTGCCAACTCCTCACCATGGGTAACAAAGCTTTGGAGAACATTGTTCCTATTTTGGCTCTCCTCTAGAATTTGTGTGAAGAAATTTTGTTGGTCTCCCATCATTTGGAGAACCATGTCTTGAATGTCAAAGTTGGGCTCATCTTTTTGTTGTGAGTGGGTGTGAAAGTGCTCATATTGTGGCATTTGGAATTGGTTGTAAAGTGAGTTTTGGGTGGATGGTTGTTGTTGATATTGGGTGTGGTGATTTTGGTGGGAAACATTGGGGTAGTAGTTAGGATTTTCATTGGATGAGTATTAAGGTAGGTTTGTGTTGACTTTCTCCTCAAACTCCCCATACCCATAGTCATACTCAAAAGATCGAACACATACTCCATGTACCAAGTCTTGGGTCATCATCATAGCCAAGATAAAGATACAACTACAAACATGGAAACTACAATAAAACGGTAAAAACGAACCTTGAGGAACAAGTTCCTCAAGGTTAAAGCACAAATAAAAATAGACAAACAAACAAGAACTTAATCACATAGCGCCATCCCCGGCAACGGCGCCATTTTGACGTGGGCGTGTCGTTGTACACCCAATCAAAACACATTTATAATACTCAACAAACAACTAGTTAGCGGTAAGTCGAGGTCGATCCATGGGACGGTGTGCTTTGGGTTCTAAGTCTATCTATCTCAATTTATGCTAGTGTCACAATTTGTTTGGGTGTGTAGTTGTGTCTAGACTAATGCAAACAATAAGGTAAAACAAACAATGAACTAAGAAATGTAAACAAATGATTAAAAGTGCTAGGATATCATGGGGTCATAGGGGATTCATGGTGTTGATCATACAAACATGTTTACAAAGTTGCAAGCAATTAATGTTGTGGAGGAACCGAGTTGGTTTATGTCTTACGGTTCATAGGAAGAGTTGGGTCCCGGAGCCGAATCGATTAGATTGTACAACACCTACAAGTCGACTTACTTTCCTCCAATTCAACTTCTATGCATGGTCTAACAAGACTCGAGTTGGTTTATATCTTATAAGTCAAGTTGAGTACATAAGAGATGGTTGTAAATGCAAGGATTCATAGGCTTAGCATTTCATCAAACATAACATGTGCATAAAGTTGACATCACAACAAGCAAGCAATTTAATTATGAAAATATATTAGATTAAGCATGATTAATCCCATGTTTGTTTCCCCTAATTACCCACTAATCCTATTTAAGAGACTACTCACTTATTATCATGGTAAACATGTCATTAATGGTGTCAATCATCACAACAAGTGTAAACATGATAAGAGAATGAGGAAATAAACAATAAAGAGTAAAAGGTAAAAGAATTATACCAACTTAAGATGATCCAAATAATAAAGCAAAGAATAATAGAAGAAACTTGATTGATTGATGAAGAGTTGTCAATTCTCCAATAATAACCCGATAATCTTCAATTACCCAATAATAAACTTGAATAATAAACTTGAACAATAATTAAGGAAAGATTAATGTGTAATTTGTGGAAAGATTAAAGAGTAATCTATTCTAATCTACTCCTAATCTAATCTAAGAGCAATTTCTAATATAAGAACTTGATGGTTTGATTATTACAAATAAGGTATTTATAGTGGGGATTAGGTGCATGAATTAGGGTTAACTAAGGGCTTAAATGACGATTAAGTCCCTTGTTGAGGAATCGCCGGTCACTTTAGGGAGACTCCGGTCTCTAGAAAAAGATGTGCATCCTTCGTTGAAGCTTGTAGAAGACGAAATGGGGCTGTCTGGGAATCCGGGCGTCTTTAGCACGGGACGAGCGGATTTTAGCAGGGGAATCCGAGCGGATTGGTCTCGGGACGCTCGGATTGTAGCAGGGGAAGACGAGCGGATTTGGAGCAAGACGCTCGGCCAAAAAGAGGGGAAGACGAGCGGATTTAAGGGGTGGACGAGCGGATTCCTTCAGGGGACGAGCGTCTTCAGTCTCGGTACGCGCGGATTGGCGAACAGCTTCTTTGTTTGAGCTCGGATTGTAAAAAGGACGTCATTTTCTCATCCGGACTCCTATTGGAGTGATTCAAAAGCCTAGATCACTTTGTTTTTCGACGCCGTTCCATCTAGCATACTTTCAGAGCGAAATGAGCAACCCTTGGTTTGGTCCCAAGCAATTTCTTCTTGCATTGACTTCCTTCTCGTCATCATTGCGTTTTAACCTTATGATCCTTCTATATACACTTTATTCCTACATCCTTGGTCATCATTCTTGTCTCCTCTTCATACTAGTCCATCTAATATCATCAATAAGCTTCCAAATATGCACGAAAGGCGGGAATTTCCGCCTTATTATCTCCTTTCCTACAAAACATGCACAATGCAATAGGAAAACGAAATAGGAAGGAATTGACGGATAAAATGGTCATGAAATGCTATAATAGTATGCAAAATAGGCTCAATTAGGGGACTAAATGTGCGCAAATAATGTTCACATCACTAATGTCAAAAATTGGGGGAGTTCATGCATAAAAAATGCTATGCATGAAGCTTAAAATTTGTCATTTTGGATTTTGAAAATAGAAACAATAAAATGAACACCTCAATGGAACCGAGGTGTCAGTCCTATAGATGATTCTAGGACTCCATAAATCATGATCAAGATAAAAATTATAAGGAAAACAAGAGAAGTAGACAAACCATAAAGGAGGTGTAGGAGTGTAGGATCCTCCCAAGAGTCTGCTAGTCCTCGCCCATTGCGTCATCACCATCATCATCAACCTACTCACTTGAGGCATCATCAACCTCCATGGATGTGGAGTCATTACCACTCTCACTTGCACTTCCCTCTTCTTGCTCTTCTTCATTCTCTTCTTCTTCTTCACCTTCTTGCTCACCACTCTCATCAACAACCATCTCCTCTTCACCCAAGTTACCACCTCTAGGAGCACTAGGAAAGAATGTTTCCTTATCCGCCCAACTAGGCAAAGGACAAGATGGATCGAGAAGTCCTTGCCTATCAAGATGTAGGGGGGGTGGATATTGCGCTTTGTAAGCATTGACTCTATCTTCATAAGCTTGCTTGTGCATTTCTTTCATCAAGAGAGTCAAGTAGTCATTCCCCGCCTTAACATTTTCGGGTTAAAATTCTTGGTAGGTGAATGGGTAAGGTGTGGTGATAATGGAGGAGGAGGGCTCGGCAACTTCTTCACCTTGGTGTTGAGTAATATATTCGGCTTCTTCGGATAGTGGGAGAAGGTAGTTCGGTCTATGAACATTCAAGCGGAAAATCTTGCTAGGCAATGTGAAGGATATAGCTTCATTTATCAACCACCCAAATTTGTTATCAAGTGTATCATTCTTGACCCATTTGAACTTTAGAACCATGGTGGGCAAATCGATGATATGGCCTCCCTTTACCGGTGTATAAGTGTCATTCTTGTTGAAATCCTGGTTAAAGTGCTTAGCCAAATAAGTCACTAATCCTCCATTGACAATAAAGGCCGTGCCTTCTTTGCCACAAGCAACATTGAGCCATCTTTCAATCAAGAGTCTTAAAGCGTTGTATGGCTTTGTAAACTCTCTTCCAATGTTCAAAGTCGACTCGAGAAGAATAAAGTCAAGTTCGGTGAGATGATTTGTACCTTTCCTAGCTATCATGGTATGCCCAACAACCTTATGCCATACTCTTATGCCCGGATGATGGACTAAGAGAGCACGACAATCATGGTAGGATGTGAATTCTTTTCCGGAAATGGCTTTCCATAAAGGAGCGGGGTCATACTTTGTATACTTCTTTGTGTATTTCGGGTTATCACTAAGGCCAAATATTTTATCAAACTCTCTATAAGTCAAACATCTATCAACATTCTCGAGACGAAACTCAATATTGGTTCGGGTCTCCACCTTCGTGACTTTCAAAGAGGTCAAAAACTCTAAGGTGAGGGAAGAGTAAGTCAACTCTTGCATTTCAAATAATGTACGCAATCCCATAGACTCGAAAAAGGTCTTTGTTTGCTTTAGGAAACCCAATTTCGACAAAGTCTCTTGACAAATGAACTTGGTGGGTAAGATAGTTTTCTTAGCAAAGGAAATAAATTTCTTCCTATGGGAGTCGGAAGTGAAAATTACCTCCGGATAATCGGTTAGTTGTTCAACAACCGGAGTAGTAGGAGTAGTAGCTTCCATAGTAGGATCTTGCTCTTGAATTTCCAACCTTGCATTATGAACTAACAATGCCTTTGATGCTTGAAGAGCTTGAAGAGCTTGTTGTCTCTTAGAAAGGTTCTTCTTTTGGGGTGCCTTGCTTCCACCTTTTGTTCTTGCCATGCTCCTTCA
Source organism: Silene latifolia (assembly GCF_048544455.1). Taxonomy (NCBI): domain Eukaryota; kingdom Viridiplantae; phylum Streptophyta; class Magnoliopsida; order Caryophyllales; family Caryophyllaceae; genus Silene; species Silene latifolia. The sequence continues at coordinate 72,715,993 of NC_133536.1, forward strand.
ATTAGTAACACCAAGAAAAGCTTGAAATCTTCAATTTCTAGTAATACCCAAATCGATTTAGGATAGTTGAATGTTGCCTTGTATCCCAAAAATCGACTCAAAACTTGATGATTTTGGTGTTTTAATCACTTGTTATTGATAAAGGAGTGATTTAATTTGATTTTGAGGAAGTTTGGATTTGATTTGGGTTATTTTGGTTGAGGATTTTGTTGTTGGTTGATGGAGCGAATGAGGGTTTTGGGGTTTTGGGTAGTGTTTATGTTTGAAAGAATGAAAATGAATTGGGAAAGGGGGTTTAAAGACCCGTTGGATTTGAAAAGCAGAGGGGAGACGAGCGGATAGGCTTTGGGACGCTCGGATTATTCTGTTTCTGGGTTCAGGAAAAGACGCCTGGGGACGAGCGTCTTAGAAGCAAGACGAGCGGGTTCTTGAGCTGGGACGAGCGTCCTATGCTGGAGACGCTCGGATTCCTTTCCAGTGAGAAATCCCAAAAATTGACAGTGTAAAGACGAGCGTCTTTCCACTGAGACGACCGTCCAGGCTGAGACGAGCGGATTCTTCAGTGAGACGCTCGGATTCTCAGTCAGACCCAAAAATTATTTTTGCAGGTTGACAAGACGAGCGTCTTTGGCCTTGGGCGCTCGGGTTTCCTTCAAGACGAGCGGACCATAGTCGAGTCGCTCGGATTGTCCCTCTTCCTCACGGATTCAGGTCCATCAGTGGGTGCTTCGTAACCCGTGTCATTTTTACCCTTCATTTCTTGTGGTCTTCATTGTGAGGGCACTACAAAGGCATGGATAGCTTAGGCAATTGCTATCCCCACACTAAGGTAAAACACTACACATCAATAAACTCATTAGTCCTGTTGGAATATGTGTCCTCCGACAATAATGCGATCACGACTGTTGATCATGATGATCACATGTTTAAGTCTCATTAAAATGAATACAATTGGGAAGTAATTTTGTTACTGTCAACTGGTCAACATATATCGGTAATGATTGGCTTACTAGAGTTTGACATTACTGTCGTGTGACGGTGGTGATCAGTTGACCCCCTAGGTCATACCTAAAGGGCAACCCTCTTAATTGATTATTTAATTAATCGTATAATGTTACGAGTTAATTAAATTACTTGAAAATTGACGGACGATTTTGGAAGTAAAATTTACGTATCATATTGAAATGTGATTAAATAAGATACGGTCTGAGTAATTAAATTGTATAATTACTCGGATGAAATAAATTGTTTAATGTAACAATTAAATTTGAATGAATTGTTATAAATACAATATGTTGTAATTTATAATTGGTAAAATTTTTGGCACAAGTAATTATGAAATTACTAAGTCGATTTTTGTATGTGACGTATTTTTATTAATACGTTGATTTTTAATATGTTAAAAATACATAACAAATATATGTGACATATGACATGTAACATATAGACAATTGACAAAAATAATATGGATTCCATATTACCAAATGGGCCGAAAAATAGAGGGACTTAAGCTAATTATATGTTGTTTATAATTAGTGGGAAAACACAATGATTAAAGGCAACCCTAGCCTTGCATACCTATTGTTCCTTGTGAAGAACAATTTCTTCATGCATTGGCTCCCTTTATGTCCTCTCTTACACGGTTTTGGAGAAGAACAATTCATCATTGTTTTTCTTATAATTTTACCTAATAATACTCTAAAATGTTTTAGATTATATTCATTCATTCAACTCATCCAAAATATAAGTTTTCTAGAGAAATAAAATCCTCTCTTTATCTCTCATCAAAACCGAAAATACTTAAGTGTTTATAAATATTTTTGGTTCAATTTTCTACTATAATTAATATTATAACTAGTATTTATAATATTGATTTAATTAAGAGGAGCCTTGGGTATAAAGCATAGGGAGAGATCTTACACTTAGATCTTCATTCTTCCATTGGAATAAGCTCAAGAACAAAAGAGAAAGGTGATCTCTTTTGTGCCCAAATATCCGAAATTAAATATGTAAGGACATAATTTCTCCTCTATTCATTTTATTGTTTGCATGCATAAGTTCCGTTATTAATTTTATGACAAATTATTAGACATATAAGAGTATGTTATAATGTATATGATTCTACATTTCTTTGAAGTCCCTCACTCACTTCTCTCAAAATGATGAAAATCTTGATCAAGGCATAAAAATGTAAATCCAAAATTGACAAAAATGCAATACAATAATTAAAATGCAAGTTAGGGAGTTAGAATATTCACAAGTGGTGGTTTAGGGAGGACTCCACCACACTCTCATCAATTAATAAGATGTCAAGGGGGCATGTTCGAGGTGTTGTTGATGTTGCTCAACACCTTCAAAAAGTAGTCGAAAGCTTGTTCATTGTCATGATAAAGATCTTCAATAGACCTTTGCACTTGTTGTTCTTCATGGTGGTCTTGGGTCTTAGCATTACCGATCAATTTAGCTCCATTTTGCCACGAAAATGCAAGGTTCTTACTCCTTTCCTACCAAGGGATCAAAACCTCAAAGAATATGCAAAACGAAAGACTAAAGATAGTAAATGACCCAATTATGCACTAAAAAGCATAGGAACGAGGCAAATTCGGGGACTAAATATGCTCAAATATTGGTCACATCAAATATAGCCGATATTTGAAAACAATTATAACAAACCTTGAGGTCGATCCATGGGACGGTGGGTACACAAATTGTTCAATCTAATTATGGTTGTGCTAGGGGTTGTCACAATTGTAATGGGTTGAAGATTCTAGTCTAATGAAAGCAATGGAGTGAAACAAGCAATTAATAGAAGGATGTAAACAAATGACTAAAAATGCTAGGATATCATGGGTTCATAAAGAAATCATGGGAGTTGATCATACAAACATGTTCTCAATTATAAGCAAGAAATTATTGTTGTGATGGGATCGAGTTAGGGTATATCTTACAATCCCTAAGAAGGTTTGGGTCCCGGAGCCGAATCGATTAGATTGTACAACACCTAAAGTCGACTTAGTCCTTCCTATTCAACTATATGCATGGTCTAATGAGACTCGAGTTGGTTTATGTCTTACAAGTCTCATTGAAAAGGAAAGTGATGGGTAAAAAATGCAAGGATTCATAGGCTCGCATTTCATCAAACATAACATGTGCATAAGTTGAAATCACAACAAGCAAGCTAATTAATTATGTGAACATATTAAATTAAGCATGAATCAATCCTCATGTTGGTTTCCCCTAATTACCCATTAATCCTAGCTCAGAGACTACTCACTCATTATCAAGTTTAACATGCTAACAAGGTTGTCAATCATATTAACAAGGCAAAACATGATGAACAAGTAATAAAGATTAACAATAATTAAAACAAGGATTAAGAGAATTATACCTATGGAGATTCCAAAATAATAATGCAAAGAATAATAGAAGTACTTGATGATTGATGAAAGGTTGTCAATCTCCCAATAAACCCAAATGATCTTCTAATTACCCAATAATAAACTTGAATTACTCAATAATAAACTTGAACAATGATTAAGGAAAGATCAATGTGTAATTTTGTGGAAAGATTAAAGGATAATCTATTCTAATCTACTTCTAATTTAATCTAAGGAAAGTGGATTTAATCTAAGAAAGCTTGATCCTTTGATTATTACAAATGGATTATATATAGTAGTACATCATTAGGTTAAGCAAGGGTAGATTAGTAAATAACATTGCTAAGTGTTGAGTAGGGAAATGCTCCTCTCGAAGGAGATGCGCATATCCTAGGACTGGGATGCTCATCCTTAGCTCGGGATGCGCATATCCACAAACAGACTATTATGAAAATGGCGTTGCAGCTTGGGACGAGAGGATTGGTCTCGGGACGTGCGGATCCCGGGACAACTTGTCTATTTGAGCTCGGATTGTAAAACAGACGTCATTTTCTCATCCGGACTCCTATTGGAGTGATTCAAAAGCCTAGACCACTTGAGTTTTTGACGCCGTTTTATCTAGCATACTTTGAGAGCCAAAAAATCAATTCTTGGTTTGGGTTCCGAGTAATTTCTTCTTGCAATGGCTTCCTTCTCGTCGTCCTTGCTTTTAAGCCTTTGACCCTTCTATATACTCTTTATTCCTACATCATTGGTCATCATTCTTGCCTCCTCTTTATACTAGTCCATCCAATATCATCAAAAAGCTTCCAAATATGCACGGGAGAGGGGGAATTCCACCTCATTATTTTCTTTCCTACAAAACATATACAATGTAATAGGAAAACCAAATAGGAAGGATTTGACGGATAAAATGGCCATGAAATGCTATATTAGTATGGAAAATAGGTTCAATTAGGGGACTAAATATGCGCAATTATGAGTCACATCAATACCATCTGATCCCTCCGCTTTCTTCGACCCAATCTTCCTTAACGCCTTTCTAACTTCACTCTTTTGTATTCTATGCATAAATTCCCGGTTAACCATGCTTGGTGTTAATTGTACATCCCAAAAACTATGCTCTTGATGTCCATTGAATAAATTATCAAAGTAAGAACTCCATATAGCCTTTATTTCGTTATCCTGAACCAGAACCTTGTCGTCCATATCTTGCACACACCTAACTATCCCAATATCCCCCGTCTTTTGGTCTCTTATGCGGGCCATTTTATAGATATCCTTCTCTGCTTGTCTTGTGTCCAACCTGGCAAAGAATTATTGGTTAACATTTGCACTCGAATCGGGCACTGCCTTTTTAGCGGCTCGTCTATCCTCCTTATACTTATCAAAGTTCTCATCACTTATGCATTTTCCCAATGTAATACCCATCCTTTTAGGGACCTGTTGACCATCGTTGACTGACCTTTGACACATGTCTAGACCTTTGGAAGCCTTACGAGTTGACCTTGTAACATAGTAACCCTTTGAGTTTAGGAAGCTCGATCTAGCGGAGGCTACTCGATCGAGTAGCTCAGTCACTCGATCGAGTAGAGGCCATTCGATCGAGTAAGTTACATACTCGATCGAGTAACTGGAGTTCAGCGATAAAATATAAATCGTGGAATCGTGAAACCAAAATCATTTCATTCCTTTTCTCCTAAACCTAACTGTTATCTCATCTCTATCCCTTCACCTATGTTCTTCCTTTTGGAACTTTTGTGAGTTGAGACAACATGGGGATGGGAAGCGTGAGTCAGGTAGCAGTCTTATCGCCGGAACACTATGTATAGGTATGTTATCATCATCATCATCATCATCATCATCATCATCATCATCATTATCATCATCATCGTCTTCCTTAGATCTGTTTATGATTAAGGTAGTAGTAATAGATTGTCATACTGTTTGTAATAGGTGGTTATGGTGGTTGCTTGTCATGTTATGGCCGTATGTGGTATTGCTGCGGATTGCTAAAGGTAGGTTTTCCTACTTAGTACTGTTGGTGATTTAGTGTGTTGTTTGTAGTGTCTGATTATTTTGGTATTGTGATTGGTAGTGTTGATTCATTGTAGTTGGTGGTTATGTGTTTGTCTCTGGTTCGCGAGGTGCGTCCTCGGCTAAGTGGAGTCACTTGCGGGAGTGGCTTCATGCCCTTGATTCGACCTCTGTGGAACCCGCCACAGGACGGGATGTGCACATTAAGGAACTTGGGTTTTCGCTCGGAATTGATGAGCGGGATTTGGTGGGTACGGCTGCGGTCCCCCACTGGCGGCAAGGATTACCTGTTGCGATTGGTAATATGGCAGGACTGGACCTTCGGGTAGTCAGAGGAGTGTTGGTGATTGGAGGAGGTGTTGGCTGTACGTTTGTTGTATCTAGTTTGTGTGTTCCTTCAGTTACTGACCTTGTGTGGTGTTGCTTGTGTTTTCTTCTTGTGTTGTATCTTCCGTGATCTATTATAGTTAGCAGTCAGTCTTAGCAGGTTGATACATGGATCTTAGTTGGGTGCTTGGAGGGACGAGTCTACCACGAGTCATGGCAGAGATAGCTTCACGTAGTTGATAAATGTCACCAGATGTACCTTTTTCTTTTGTTGATAACTTGTAAATATCTTAATTCTTCTTTTATTGACGTTTTATATTTACTATTCCTCGGGCAACCGAGATGGTAACGCCCTTATCTGCTGTGAAAGGTCTTGTTAAGGCTCCTTGGTAGATGGGGGTTTTACAAAGTGGTATCAGAGCGACGATTTTGGAACCTGTAACCAATGAGCCTGATGAACGTAGTGAGTCTAATAAAATGAACCTGGTGTATGTGTATTGGGAGCCCCGGCAATTGCTTGATTTTGGGGGGGAAGGCGCCCTCATTCCAAAATCCTGGTCCCAATATGGTTTTTTTTTTTGCTAAAATGTAAGAATTCTCATTAATGATCAAATATCCGCATTACAAACTACTCAAGGATCACAAATTTTAGTGCTAAAATTACATCAAGTGCACTCTAGACAACCAAAGTTTATCCTTAACAGTGATAAACTGAGGACTTAGAACACGAATTCTAGTATGAATAACACGCCAAATATGCTCAGCTATTAATTCAGGCCGTGAAACCTTAAAGAACAGCCTAGCTTCATTGCGTTGATTCCAGATAAGGTACCAAGCTGCCAAAATAATAGCAGTGGTCACCTGTTTCCTCAACCTGCTCCATCTCTTCTTCATAATACTCTGCAATTGATTAGTAGCATCTAGCCTAGAACCCAACTTCACAGCTAGATAACTATAAATTTCTTGACTGAATCTGCAATCTTGAAACAAATGGGCATGACTTTCAGTAGCAAGGCCACAGATACAACAACTGTCATCAGTAGAAATCTGCAACTTGAATAACTTCTCCTTCAACATTAAAGCCTGACTTGAAATAAGCCAGGCAATGAAGCAATGCTTAGGATGAGACACTGCATTCCAAACAGATATATGCCAGTCAACAGCTGGTCTTTTATCTCTCAACCAAGAATAGCACGACTTCACAGAATAGTCACCAACACCTATACTCCAAATTTCATCAGAAAACCCTTCCTTGATAGTATCACAAACATGACAAACTTTCCTCCAATGCCAACTGGTAACAGAGGAGGGATTATAGGATTGCCAGGACTGCCCTTTTAAATAAACATGATGCACCCACTGGACCCATAGCTTATCAGGCTTAACTAAAAGCCACCAGACCAGTTTGCCAATGGTAGCAACATTCCAAATTGAACTGACTCTAAGACCAAGCCCCCCTTCCTTCTGAGGGACACAAACCTTATGCCAGGCAAGTAAAGGAGCTTTATTATGCTCAGTACTCCCTTCTCATAAGAAATTCCTGCAAATGGCATCAACTTTATTCATGACTCCCTTAGGCAACACAAATAAAGAAGCCCAGTAGTTATACATGGTAGAGATCACTGATTTAACAAGGACAAGTCTCCCTGCAAAAGAAAGCTTCTTAGCTCCAAGACACCTGATCCTCTCAACTATTTTATCAATGAGAACCCCACAATCACTCTTTTTTAGTCTACCTGCTGTAATAGGGACACCAAGGTATTTAAAAGGCAAGGAGCCTTCTTTAATACCAGAAACATACAAGATCTCCTTCTTTAGCCCAGATGGCACACCATTGAAATAAGCACAGGACTTCTGTGGGTTCATCTTAAGCCCTGAAGCTCTGGAAAAGGATTCATAAGCCCTCAGCAAGACCATAATAGACTGTGCATCCCCTTTACAGAAAAGCAGCAAATCATCTGCAAACATCAGATGAGTAAGCCTCATAGGTTTGCAAAGGGGATGAAAGTGGAATGGCGACTTCTCAAAGAGTACGAGTCAATGATTCTTGTGAAATATTCCATACATAGAGTGAAGAGTAGTGGGGACATGGGGTCACCTTGCCTCAGTCCTCTCTTGCCAGGAAAGAAACCAAATGTATCCCCATTCAGACTGAGAGTATAAGTAGAACTACTCACACATTCCATGATAAGCCTTCTGATAGAAACTGGAAAATTAAAAGCTTCAAGGATATCAGCTAAAAAATCCCAGCTAACTGAGTCATAGGCTTTCATCAAATCCATTTTAAACATACATCTAGCAGAGCAAGACTGTCTATTGTACAATCTCACCAGATCTTGGCACACCATAATATTTTCTAGTATACTTCTCCCTTTAATAAACCCTCCCTGATTCTTGCTAATCAACTCAGGTAAGACAAGAGATATTCTGTTGCACAAAATTTTTGAAACACACTTGTAGAGAACATTGCAGCAGGCAATGGGTCTGAATTGATGAACATAAGTAGGCATCTTGCATTTAGGTATCAGAGTAACATTGGTAGCATTCAACTGCTTGAGAAGTTTACCAGAATTAAAGACATCTTGAACTGCAGCACATACTTCATCACCAATAACAGTCCAAGAGTCCTTAAAGAAGGCACTGGAATAACCATCAGGTCCAGGAGCTTTATGATCAGGGATTGAAAAAATGGCTGTTTTAATCTCCTGATTGGTCACAGGAAGAACAAGAATATCCTGAAGACTAGCATCACACACCTGTCTTCTCTTGATAATCTGAAAATTAACTTTGTCAGTGGGTACAGCAGTCCCCAAGAGCTCCTTGTAATAATTTAAGAAAGCATCTTTAACAGCCTGGGGTGCAGAATGCTCCTGACCCTTAGAATCTTTCACACAAAGGACCTGATTCCTGAGAACACGACTCCTTATGGCTTCATGAAAATACTTAGAATTGAAATCACCATCTTTACTCCATTCTAATTTGGCTTTCTGACTGAGAAAAGACATACAGTCAGCTTGCAATTTCTTGTACTCCTCCACAGCATGGGCTTCCATATTCAACATTTGCTGATTACTAAGATCATCAATGAGAGTGATCTGAATGGCCTCAAGATTTCTTAAAGCTACAGCAGCTGCATTTTCAATATCAACAAAATGATCTTTGTTGAACTGTCTTAGATGAACCTTCAAATTCTTCAATTTCCTAACCACTTGAAACATCTTAGTACCCTGACAATGCACAGTCCACCAGGCAGTTAACTTTGGAATAAAACTCTTATTTTTACCCCACATATTGTAATATTTAAAAGGTCTCTTGAAACTATCAGACTGATCAGAACTCCTAATAATACGAGGAGTGTGATCAAAGGTTCCTTCAGGAAGGAAATGAGCATACATGGAAGGCATCTTCTGACTCCACTCACTATTGATAAGTACTCTGTCAAGTCTACTGAAAACTCTAGAGCTTGCATCCTGTTTGTTATTCTAGGTATAATAGGCCCCTTGAGCAGGGCTATCAATTAGACCACAAGCATCCAAACAACTCTGAAACTCATCAATCTCTGCATCAGTGCTAGACCCACCAAGTCTCTCAGAGTGAGATAAAACACAATTAAAATCTCCAACAACCATCTAAGGTCCATTAATAATAGATGGAAACTTGATAAGTTGATTCCATAAACTTCTTCTATCCACCAGATCATTAAATGCATAGACCATAGAAACATAAAATTGAGTTGAAGAGGCAACTTCAGTAACTTTCATGTTGATGCATTGAGCTGAAAAATCATAGAAATCAAGAATAAAAATAGCTGGATTCCAAAGTATCCAAACTCTACCACCTTTGTGCCAACTATTATTAGTAGCAATACTCCAACCATCAACTATTAAGCCATTTATAATATTTAGAGACAAGGCCTTAACCTTTGTCTCAAGGAGCCCAAACAAACCTACTTTGTTCATATGCATGAACCATTTAACATGCTTCTATTTGGGAGGACTATTTAGGCCCCTAACATTCCAAAACCCTAGGTTATGCATTCCTCACCACAAGGTGAGGATCATTACCACTTAACCTAATGCCTACCTTGGGTGTAGGAGTATTCAAGGTTTCCAGGAAGGTATGTTGCCCAAATCTGTGAACAGTATACCCTCCTTCACTAATATCTTGTCTACTGAGTCTCCTAATTGCAGTAGCCTTGGCAGGAGCAAGAGCAGGCCCCATAGAATATGTCCCAGAGGAATGCCAAACTACAGGAGTTTGAAGTTGTGTCTCAACAGGGGTAGCTGCTGCTACAACCACTGCAGAGGGAGATTGGATAGGAGTCTTAACAGGTTTGGCTTTCTGAACATTCTTAGTAGCCTTGGTCTTAGGTTTCCAAACTTTGACAACAGGTTTCTGATTATTAGGTACCACTGCCTGTGTTTTCTTAGATCTCCTACATTCAGCAGCAGTATGCCCAATACCTTTACAACCAACACACACCACAGGCTTCCATTCAAACTCAACATAAATAATAACAAGGTCACCATGTTCATCTAAAAACTTAACTTTGTCATGGAGAGGGTCGCCAATCATTTACTCAATCATAACTCTCGCATACCCAATCCTGGTTTTATCCTCTGTAGCCAAATCACACTTAATAAACTTCCCAATAAGTCCAGAGATACGAGTAAGACCTTTACCCCAGAATTTCAGAGGGAGTTTATGTAACTTGACCCACACAGGTACAGATTTAACTTCGTGCTTAACAAGTTCTACATCAGGGGTCCAAGGCTTAACTATGAGGGGTTTATTGTCAACAAGAAAGTGACCTTGCCTTAAGACAACATCTTTAGCAGCCTTGGAGAGAAAGCGAACCATGAAAACACCATTAGGCAAAAAGGAGAGTTTATCTACCTTATGGTTAATCCATAGTCTCCTGATGTAGCCTTCAACAATATCCCAGGGAGGGTTAGCTCCTAGAATAAAACAGTAGACAGAATTCTTCCAGTAATCAAGCTCCACCTTCACCTCCTGAGCAGTAAATTGAAGAACTCCAGAAGGCTCCTCTTCAATAACTGGTAAAGCCGTGACGTTGTTGCTAGATTCCGCCTCTTCTGTTTCGTCCTCTGCCTCCTCTGTTACATCTTCTACCAAGACCTCAAGGTTCAACGGGGGAATTCCAACAACTTCATGAATGGCTTTCTCCTTAAGAACATCCGCACTTGTAGGTCCTTGGTTTGTTTTGGTTAGAGCAGGAAATTTCTTCATTACTAGTATGAGAAAGAAGATCAAATTTATTATTACAAACAGTTTCTGAATTTTTGTGAATTTTTGATGAATTTTTTGGTGTAGATTTCGAAGGAGATTTTGTAGTCGTCATTGCTGAAATCTAGGGTTCTATTTTTTTGGATTTTCGTTAAATAATCATATTAATTGGTCCCAATATGCTTAAGCGAGCCACGTCGAATGGTTATATTGAGTCCGGAATTATGTGTGCATAGTTGTGTGTTGTATGTAGAGTGGATATAGTTGTGTTTAAGTCTGAGGTAATGTCTTGTGTGTGCAAATGGTAGTTCCTGAACGTGCAAATGTTTTGAATAGCTGGGAGTGCTTGTGTATATGATGGAGAATGTTGGATGTGTTGAAAGTTTGCATAAGAGTATCTGATAATGTGACAGTAGTAATGAAATGTAAATCTCCAAAGGTGTTTTAGTTAGTATTAATTGTCATGTGATGATGTGGAATTTGACAGGTAAATGATTTTGTATACTCTTGTGAATAAGTGTAACAATGTGAATCGTAATTTGTGATTTTCGGAGTGTTGTGATCTGTCAAGCAATAGAGCAAGTATGGGTAGTAAGTAATAGTTGATTTGCTGAATGGAATGTTTAATATATTGTAATCACATATTAAACGATCAAACTGGATATGCGTAAATAAAAACAGAATAATGTTGTTGTTATATATGTACATGTGAGTTGAAGTATGTCATAATTAGATTACTTTGTAAAAGTTGGTACATGATGGGATAGTATGTGTAGTGTTCGGTTGAGATAATCGTGTTACATATGAGTAGTGTTAATTGATAGTGATTGCATGGAAATAATCAGTGACGAGTACCAAGTGTACCCTGGACTCGGCACGAGTTGTTATTTTGCAGGAACCGTTAACCAAATTCGTAACTTTTGATCTTGTGGATATGCCACCTACACGCCAAGCCAATCTGTGAACGTATAGCAGTCTTTTGAAAGCCACACTCGGTGGCGTAAAAATGCTTTCGACCGGATCGTTTTAGATCTGTCGGTTTCATCTCGGCAAGGGTCTCAAAATGATGTAAGAGATGTTCGGAGTCTTCACCAACATTTGTGCGATGCTTGGAACCCGTTCGAATCGACGTTATAACTAGGTCAACCAAGGCAAAAAGCGGTGTTTGACATAGGTACTAAAGATAAGGAGTCGTCCCTCTTTAGCATCCGATCTCTAGAATGACTCTCGTTCAACCAAGATAAGGTCGTCCACTATCCAAAGTTTCTGAATAAGAGATGAAGGTACGTATTGGGAAGCCCTTTAAACAGACACCCAATCCCGGCCGCGGTAGCAGCCTCTACTGATCGATCTTGGTTGGTTTAATGCAAAAGTTGATAAAACGGGTAAATTCATGAATGCGCATCCACAATTTTAAACCTCACATGTAAGCTTTCTAGGTCGGTTGTTTATCCAAATATTAAGTAATTGATGTCAAATTAGATTTATTGTTGATTTGTATGCAAGACGGAAATTAAACATCTATTTACCGAGTTATGTTCATGGTGCATAACGTGATCCATTTGTCTTAGAAAGGCATTTTGCAAATACAATGTAAAAGGGACAGTCTTGCCATCTGATCCATCCTGTATTCTGGTTAACCGAATTCGGGATTGTCCTAGACAAGTGCGGGAAAAGAAGCCGGACCTGCATAAGGTACCCTATTAAGGCGCGAGCCTTCTGGCGATGCAAGTAGGCCTGTTCTGGTTTGAAAATTGGAAAATAGTTGGCCTGTTTAGGCGCGGAGCAGCGAACGATCCAAGGGGACGTCTTCTAACCATTTGAAATCATTTGTAAAACGGTTTATAAGGGGTGTTTGAACCCGTCTTTGTTTGAAAAGGTCGTTTAGACCGCCATTGTGTTAATGTGAGGAACGGGACTTGAAATAATCACCGTTGTATTGATGATATTCGATGTCGGGTTCGGTTTTGCAAGCTTGACATGAATAGTTTTGTAAAATGATTATGAACTAACTGTTTTAAGTTCATTTCTTTGTAATTAGTCAATGTTTATCATCGTACTCGGATTAAAAACCGACAGGGTATATGGAACCAAGGATGACTTTGCATTTATGACTAATATGTTGTTTTTTGGATGTGAAGAAATGAAATAAAAGGTTTTAAAATACCTTTTAAAATGTAATTAACCAAATATTATCACCGAAACACGGATTAAACCGTCATGGTATAAGGAACCAAAGGTGAAAATGTTTTATGGTTAAAAGATTTATTTTAAAAATGATTTGAAAATTTATCATAAAAATGATTTGAAATGGTAAAACCCGATTTGAAAATGGAAAGAATGAACTCAAACACGTTTGAGTTATGACCAGAACACCTCATTGAGGCGTGAGGCACCTAGTCATGTTTTGCGCCTTCTATTTCGGTCAAAACTCGGTTTTGGCTCATTCGATTCGTATTTTGGACCATGTTATGCATGTTTTAGCATGCTAAAGTCATAAAACAGATAAAAGACATGAAAGAAGAGGATTTTTACACTCACATACTTACATACTGGGCTTGAGACGAATAATCGACGAAAGTGTAACAACTTGTTAGGTCGGAAAACTCAGTTGAAAACAATTTTAGGAATGTAAAGAGTGTTTTGTTTAATTTGGTGAGTGTGTAGTTGGTCGAGATAGTCGGTCAAGTGATTTAATGCACAATGGCGGTACCAAACAATGTGTATGGCTTATATTTTTGATCGGTAGGTCGAAAATACGTGTCGCTTTGCGACTTAAGAAGTCGAGTCGAAAAATTTAAGGGAGAAATGAGGGGACGGACACTCGCGTACCTTCAAATGGTGGCATTTGAGGGGTATTTAGAGAAAAATGTGTGGTTGTGTGCGTTTTGAGCGACGTGGCCGCATGGGCTACTCAAAGAGGCGCGAGCCATTTCGCGGGTCTTCGAGCTGTCTTGTCACTATCACGCAATTGAAATCATGATTTTTTCTATCCTAGATTTTGGATGACATGATTTGTACTTGACCATTCAAGTATACCGGGTATACTTAACATGGAAGTTTTGAGAAGTTTGTTTTTTTTTGTTTGACTCGATTTGAATCGTTGTTGGAGTCGAGATTTGAATTTTGAGTCGGTTTTTGGTCCGGTGTCGAGTTTGACTCTAGTTTGTGTCATTGCGACCCCGCCGTCGTGCATTAAACACTCCAGCTACTTTTTAATTGTTTTGTTTTCGAAATCGTTTTGAGTTTTCCGACGTATAGTTGTACAAAACTGTCAATTAAACGTATCGATTCCTAAGCATGTTGTAGTCCGATAATCATCGGGTGTTTGTTGGAGACTCGACAGATACTGGGTATCTACAGATTTTATTCCTAGTCTTATTCGAAAGAGTACGAGTGCCTACACGACCGAGTAGACCTTACTCGATCTAGTAGTTGGGTTATTGGATCGAAATTATTGGATCTGCCAGCAGAAACTCGATTGAGCAAACCCAAACTCGATCGAGTAGAGGCCACTCTATGGAGTAACCAAGTCACTCGATCGAGTAAGTCGCTACAATACCCGTATTATAACGGGATTCATATACTCTATTTCTTTCATTCTTTTCTAATTCTTCTTCTTACTCAAACGCTAAAATCTATTAAAACCTCTTCTCTCAAAGTGCTTGGGGTAGATTGTTATTAAATCCTCTTAAAATCTTCTTGCTAATTCATTCTATCAATTTCCAACTCATTCAAAGTAAGATTGATACTCTCTTTCTTTGTTTTTAATCAATTAGTAGCATATAAAAGTGTTAATTTTTCTGAAAATTCGATTTGTACCCATGGAGTTTGGTTTATAGTTTTTGTATTTTGCTAAAAATTGCTTTAATCCATTGTTAGTTATGCTAGAAGTTGTAAAATCAAACTAATTTGTGAGTATATTTGGGCCGAACTTTCTATTGTTTGTTCTACAAATTCAATTTTTGTTCATCTTTTGCATACTTAAAGGGGAAAATAGAGTAAGGAATGTTGTTGGTATCATGTTTGGTGTTGATTTTCGCTAATTTCACCCAAAATTCGTCTTAAAACTTTGTCTTAAAACTGCCACAAAACTGAATTTCGCCCCAAGTTTTGTGATAATGATCTTTTTGTGAAGCTATTTTGAGGGATTAAGATCCCAACTTTCCTATTAATGGTTAAAAACTTGGTGTTTTGAAACTTTAAAACCGTCTTTTATGAAGTATAAGAGTCAAAGGAATTGGATATTTTGGTTGTCTTATAAAAGTTTACTTTAAGCTGTTCATTCCCTATCCATGAGTACTTTGAAAAGTTCCTTTTGTTCAAGTAATAATTGGTTCTGTGTCGCTATAACATGTTGTAACAGATGCCAAGAGTCGCCGCTGTGACCCGTCAGAGCAAGAGATCGAGAGCCTCTGAGCCTGAGGTGGGAGGGGGGATTCAGGGACATACTGTCCCACCAGTTTCTGAGTATCCCACCGTTATCTTTGCTGATTTTAAGCAAAGAGAAGCCTTTGTTGAGTTAATGAAACATCGTATGAAACCCACTCGGTGCATCGGCACGGCCATTCTTGATGACCTGAAGATAGAGGTTGATGTGAGACATATTTTTGAGACCTTGGGTTTGACGGGTTGTATCGTCTTAGGAAGCACTCTTACCCTTTCTTGACCTTGGAGTTTATAAGCTTCTTTGCTTATGATGCGGTAGCAAAGACCGTAGAGTTCCATCTTATGAACACCAGCTTTCTCTTGTCCATGGACCAGTTTGTTTCTCACCTTGGACTTGCACGACCTGAGAAGGGATCTCTTAGAGACATCCCGACTGAGTGTGGGGCTAGCAGTTACATGCCCTGTTTCACTGGTAAGCCTGCTCCTACTTCGAGTAACATGTTGATTAATGATGTTCAATATGTCACTTTGAAGATCTTCCTCCGAGTCTTGACTTGTTTGCTTTATGATAGAAAGGATGTGAGTAAGTTAAACTCGCACGAGGTTATGCTTTTGGTCACCTATCTGAACTTCACCTGAGCGCAGAAAGTCTCCTTTAGTGCCCCGGCCATCGTTTATGCTAGCTTGGCCTTGATGGCCACCTCTTCGACCCGGTACTTGAGTTGTGGTGCTATTGCCACACGTTTAGCTGAGAGGCTGGCTATCTTTGAGGCCTCTTCGGCCCTCAAACCTATGGTTCCGCTTGTACCCACCTTGGATAGAGCTTATTTCATCGACCAGAAATGGTCGAGGACCTTGGAGGGTGGTGGGTTAGCTTGGAAGGTGTGGGGTATGAGTTGGATGAAACTACCCGATCCAGAGCATTTTCCTGTGACTGAACCTTTGACCACGCTGGTGGTTGTATCGGACTCCGATGACAATGAGGTTGCCCCTACCCGACAGTACCACCTGATAGATGATGGTCTTTCGGACGTGATGCCAAAGCCTACCAAGGGAGACTAGGCTAGACCTGAGGACCAGGTACCTAGAGTGGGGAGAGGTCCTAGACGAGTGAGAGAGAGGGTTGGTGAGACTCGGCCTGTGCAGCCTATGCCTCCACAGTACCAGTATCCCAGCTACCCTTCTTCCTTTAATCCCGCGATGCAGGTAAGTGAGCTCACAGAGAGGGTATCCAACATGTTAATGCTCCGAATCCATCATGAGATGGCATACGTGCAGGGCATTATGACCAACCTGGCCCAACCAGTTTGGTGAAGAGATGTCGGGGATGATAGTGGAGTCTTCCACTCTTATGGAGTAGATCCGACTACATAGGGGGAGACTAGGAGTTATCCTTTCGGTTGTCTGGCGCTATGGCGAGCAGAAGGAGACCCAGATACAGGAGCTACCGATGTAGGAGGCACAACTAGAGCCAGTACGTCAGGGGGAGGAGGAGTAGATAAGGAGATTGAGGTGGTGACCTCGAGTGATTGCTTCTTGTTGTTGTTGTCTAGTGGACGTGTGACATTTGTTTTCTTCTGTTTCTTCATACCCTAGATTCATCTTTGGTTTGTAACTGGCCATAAGGCCGTACTTTGTCGGATTGTTTGCACTCGTAGTGCAGGTGAATGATGTCGGGGTGAAACCCCGAAGTTTGATTATGATTTCTTCATCCTTGGTTGGCGTTGGAGGGGGGGATCTGACCAGTGGATACTCGATCGAGTGTCCTCTACTCGATCGAGTACCTGGTGAGGGTGACCTAGGTAGTGTACTGACCTCTTGGTACTCGATCGAGAATGTCTTACTCGATCGAGTAGGCCTACCCCGGACTCGATCGAGTGCCCTCGACTGGATTGAGTAGCCATGTTGACCCTATATTCCGTTCTTTAGCACTTGTGAGGGGGATTGAATGCTCATATTTTATGCCGTGTTTAATAATCATGCTCCCCTATTTCGTATTACATTCCATGTATTGTCAAGGTAGTTATGTTCATTTCATGAAATGCCATGTTTCTCGCTAATTTCTAGTCTTTCTAAACGGTGGTTAAGTTGTATCCTCATAGATGATAATTTGGAACTAGATATATGTTGCGTATTAACGTTACAAAACAAGTAAGCAATTTTGACACACATTTGGTTTGATGCCGCTGCGTTTCATGAATTCGTTTATCGTTTGTTTTCCGAAGTATATGCACATGTATACATATTATCTATGTAATGGTAATGAGGTGCTATGATAGTTGTTGGTCTCAATGTATGTCAAATTGTTTCGTAATTCCAAGGTTGTGTGGAGTTATCATTCGTGTAATATTTGTAACTCGTCTTGAAGGTGAACTTCAGGAACGAAGTTCCTTTTAAGGGGGTAAGAGTAATGTCGCATGAAGAAAAATGACAAATTATGTCAAAAAAATATCATACTTTGAGTAGGTTGGGTTGCCTAACCATTTTGTTTGCGTAAAGTGTAAACTTTAAACTTTGGGTGAAGGTAATACTCGTAGTTGCGATGTTAAGTGGAATTTGTCAAGTAATTGAATTGTTACATTGTTCAGTAATATAGATGTTGTGGAAATGATTAAAATGAATGTTAGTCTATTATTGCATAAGTGACTGATAATTTACTATACATTGGTGATTAGTAATTAATTATTATTAATGATTAATTGTTGGATGAACAAATAGAATAGTGGTGCCGGATTAGTATGGTACGCATGGTGTATGGTATGGTGCAGTGTTATCATTTGGTTAGTAAGGTAGAGGTAATATTGGTGATAGTATTTTCTTTCATGTATAGTACATGGTGGATGACTTGGTAGGAAGTTATATCTGATGATCATGTTTACAGAAGTAGATGATGATGATGAGTAGTGGGTGTGGACATAGCCACCTACACGCCAAGCCAATCTGTGGACGTATAGCGGTCTTTTCAAAGCCACGCTCGGCGGCGTAAAAAATGCTTTTGACCGGATCGTTTTAGATCAGTCGGTTTCGTCTCGGCAAGGGTCTCGAAATGATGCAAGAGATGTTCGGAGTTGCAACCAAGCATTTGTGGGTTGCCTGGAACCCGTTCGAATCCAATTTATACTTAGGTCAACCAAGGCAAAAAGCGTTATTTGTTATTGGTACTAAAGATAAGGAATCGTCCCTCTTTAGCATCCTATCTCTAGATTGATTCTCGTACGCCCTAGATATGGTCGTTCACTATCCAAAGTTTCTGAGTAAGAGGTGAAGGTATGTATTGGGAAGCCCTTTATTAGGACACCCAATCCCGCTCGCGGTAGCGGCCTCTACTGATCGATCTTGGTTGGATAAATGCAAAAGTTGATAAAACGGGTAAATGCATGAATGCGCATCCACAATTTTGAACCTAACATATGAGCTTTCTATGTCGAAAGTTTAATTCAAGTATCAAGTATTTGATGTCGAGTTGGATTTAATGTTGATTTGCATGCAAGACGGAAATTAAACATCCATTTACCGAGTTAGGTTTATGATGCATAATGTGATCCATTTGTCTTAGTAAGGCTTTTTGCAAATACGATGTAAAATGAGCATATTTGTCATCTGATCCGTCCTGTATTCGGTTTAATTGAAGTCGGGATCGTCTTAGACAAATGCTGGAAGGAAACAGACTCTACATCAGGCAGCCTATATAGGCGCAAGCCATCAGGCGATGCAAGCAGACCTGTCCTGATTTGAAAATGGAAAAATGAGTGGCCTGTTTAGGCGTGGGTCAACAGACGATTGAAGAATGTCTTCTGACCATTGAAAAGGTTTGTAAAACGATTTGAAAAGAGGGTGGTTGAACCCGTCTTTATTTGAAAAGATCGTTTAGACCGCTTTTGTGTTGATGTGAAGAACGAGACTTGAATAATCGTCATTATTTTGACAATATTCGATGTCGGGTTCGGTTTTGCAAGCTTGACATAAATATTTTTAGAAAATGATTATGAACTAATTGTTTTAAGTTCATTTGTTTGTAATTAGCCAGTATTTATCATTGTACTCGGGTTGAAATTCGACATGGTATATAGAACTAAGGATGATGTTGTATTTATGACTAATACATTTATTTTAAAAATGTAAAGAAATGAAATAAAAGGTTTTAAAATACCTTTTAAAATGTAATTGACCAAATATTATCACCGAAACACGGATTAAACCATCATGATATTAGGAACCAAGGGTGAAAATGTTTTATGGTTAAAAGTCTATCATAAAAATGATTTGAAGTATTTGAAATTGTAAAAACCGATTACAAATGTGAACTGAAAATAAAGGGAAGAAGAGATCAAACACGGTTGGATAAAGGCCTGAGAGAGGCTTTAGGCACGAGCCATGCTGCTATGCAAGCAACCCCTGTCTCGGCCAAAAATCCGATTTTGGCTCATTTATCCCATATCTGGACCATGTTATGCATGTTTTAGAATGTTATGGTCATGAAACAAATGAAAAACATGATAGAAGAGGATTTTTTACACCCTCATACTTACATGCTAGGCTTGAGACGAGAAATCGACGAAAGTGTATCAACTTGTTTGGTCGGAAAACTCGGTTTGAAAACCGTTTTTGCATTGTAAAAAGAGTGTAGTTGGTCGAGATGGCCGGTTAAGTAATTTAATGAACGATGAGGGTACCAAACAATGTGTAAGGCTTGTGTTTTCGATCGGTAGGTCGGAAACACGTGTCGATTTGTGACTTGAGAAGTCGAGTCTAGAATTTTAAGGGAGAAATAAGGGGGTGGACACTCGCGTAACTCTCAAATGGTGGCATTTGAGGGGTATTAATTTTGAAATGGGTGGTCGTGTGTGTTTTGAGCGCTGTGGCCACATGGGCTGCTCGAAGAGGCGCTAGCCAATTCGCGGGTCTTCCAGGTGTCTTGTCACTATCACGCAATTGTAATCATGATT